>NW_028280859.1:1855000-2105000 GCF_059751285.1 Brachycentrus maculatus
TGTGTGATGGTGATTTAGTTTTTTTTTTAATAAAATAAAATAGTAACAAAATGCAAAACTATGATATGCATTATAGATAAATTTAAGAAAGGTGTGTTAAGATGGTTGAGGATGGTTGAATGAGTGAAGAAGGAAAGGTAAAACAAATGTATAATAAGAATGTATGTGTCGGGTCGTGGTCCCGTGATTAGTGTCGCAGACTCTTGAGTCAGAGTTTCTCAGTTCAAGCCCACTCTACCATAATTTGATATCTTTTTCTAATAATGAGCGCTTAGGCTCACATAAATAGTATGAAATTGAAGTATTTTTATAAATAATAAAAACACGAATATTGCTCTTAGGAGCAGTCCTCTGCTTACTGCAAAAAAATTAGCATGTAAAGTACTTGAAAGCGGTCAGGTCACAAGTCGAAATGAGGAGATGCATAAATATGGAAGAGGCGAAGACAGTTTGCAAAGACGAAGTGGTATGGCATTATATTCTCTCTGCCTACTCCTGCGGAGAATCGGCGTGATGGTTAGTTAGTTTATGAAGATATTAGAAAAGAATGGTAAAGCTTAACTAGAGAAAATCAAAAATGTGAAGGAAAATTCTTCTATGTAAACATATGGAGCGAATTAATAATGAGAGAATGAAAAAGAAAGTATATTTGGCTATTATAAACAGGGGAACAGAAGAAGGACGGCCAAAAAACTGGCACAATAAGATCAGTAGTCTAATCTGGTCGTATTTGGTATCCTTTTCCCAACACAGAATAAATAAAATAATGATTTTAGCTGATAGAAACGAAAATTTACATATCGATCTACAAATCTTATACGTAATAAACAAGGTAAATAATAAACGCAAATCCCAACTGAAAAACAAAAAAGGCAACGACAAAACATTGCCGACAGCCCAATATTTACTTTTGTAAAAAGTGTCATGTTTAGATAAGAAAGTCTCAAAAGGAGACTTATCCCGGTTTTCGTGGTGGGCACAAAAATATGAACATCATCATCAATACTTCATTACGGGCATCCATTTTATATGTCCAGGCTGTGATTTTTCGACAAGTCATCTTGATGACAAATGCCGCCAAGAAATCTGTTCGACAGGGGTGCATTTTAGGGGGTCGCGAGATTAAAAAATAATATGAATAAATTAACTTTATTTATATTCAAAGCATTTACTTTGTGGTCAAACATTTTAATTGATATTAGTAATGTTAGTAAATAACCACTCACCGACTACTTCTGTCTACCGGTTTCGAGACGTACCCGTCTCTTCGTCAGGACATACACTACAATTTAACAATCATGCGAACAACACTACACCACACCCACTTAGTACTATTCACATACACTTTTTTACATTTTTAACATTTTTTTTTTTAGTTCCCCAAAAGCATGGTGGGACTAACAACTCGCTCTGCATGTTTTGCATGGGTAGTGATAGTGTATGTGAATAGTACTAAGTGGGTGTGGTGTAGTGTTGTTCGCATGATTGTTAAATTGTAGTGTATGTCCTGACGAAGAGACGGGTACGTCTCGAAACCGGTAGACAGAAGTAGTCGGTGAGTGGTTATTTACTAACATTACTAATATCAATTAAATTAACTTTACATTTATTTTAATTTAGAGCCTCTTTACTTGTTATAAAATTTACAATTGATAAAAATGAAATATATCTTAATTAAATAAAGTTCGTACTACAAATTATAAAAATAAAATTACAACTTTCTGACTGTGTCCAAATACTTGTTCACAATTATGGGTTCCTGCACACATGTTTTATTTTTAAATTTTTAACATCTCAAAATAATTAAACAAAACGATGCTGAATGCATCGAAATACGTGTCACAGTAGATTTTAAGAAATAGTGGTATTTACTAAGTAAAACATTAATTAAAAATATGGAAGTCTATAGTTTGTCGGACTATGTTGAGATGTCAACAAATAACTCCTAAGGGGAGAAACCCAGATATGCAAAAAAAAATATTTGGACACACTCAAAATGTTGTGAATATAAAATAACCTGGTCAGATTATAAGTTACATAAAAGAAAACATGCTTTCAGACGTTTCCCAGAATGTAAAATTATCCGATTAGGATCTTGCATACATCCAAATACAAAATAGGGTTTAAATATTTAAAAAAAATACATTTACTTATAACCCTTATCCGCACCCAATGGTGCATAGGGCACTGCATCGAATTGACGCAGTGTTATCTTGATCATTACTTACATGAAGGCAAGGTGATCACTATTGTGCTTCAGGAACCAGTCGAGGGTAATATTAAATAAATATTTTAGTGTAAAATCACTAATATTTATTTTCATCCCCCTTGGGAATCGAACCCGGGACCTCCAGCACGGTAGGTAAACACGCTGACCATTACACCACGGAGGCGGACAAAAAAAAATTACGTTAGTGGAATATTAAATTTGTCATCTTTACTGTAGACTGAAAAGTTGAAGAACCCTGCATTTAAGATCAAAGGTGTCTTATGTCACTTTAAGAATATAATGGCGGCATTTGTATAGATCCTTCAATACGGTGACATTGAAGACCTTTATTTATACAGGATTAAAAAAACATGCTTATTGTGAAAATTCCAACATATTTAACTGATCATTTTAATATAAAAATTTAATTTAATTAAATTCCCAAAAAAAAAAACATTTAATTTTTTCGTATTAACTAATTTTCTTCATTTTTATTTTTTTTACTTCATTATACCTTTACTTTTTAAATAATGCTCTATATTATCGAATGAGCAAATAATTTACAACATTTTGAGTGTGTCCAAATACTTGTTTACAAAATCTGGATTATCTCCAATTACAGGAGTTATTTTCATATTATTTTTTGACATCTCATCAAAGATGAAGAAGAATATGATAGTCTGGGCATTTCTCACCAATAGATGTCTCTAGTGAAGTTCTAGTGATTCAAGAACAAGGTTTCTAAATTGGTTCATATATATATAGAACTTCCAAGAATTTAAGTAGCGTGGTTGTCAATAATGGGTAGAATCGGTGAATGTTACACGTGTGTAAAGTGATCACTTAAACCAGCCTATGCCGGTCGTTCAGCCCCGTAAATGCCCAGACTTCCATATTCTTCTTCATCTTTGATGAGATGTCAAAAAATAATATGAGCAAATAATTATTGAAAATATACTTTGAAATTGCTATCGTCGATTTATCCCACTATTCGATTAGCAATTATTTAGAATCTTATTTTTTTTAAATGAAGTTTTACTTGGTAAATACCACTATTTCTTAAAATCTATTGTGACAAGTTTCTATGCATTCCGCATCATTTTCAAATTCTAAATTATAGAATTTTTGTCCTTGAGACGTTGAAGGATGAAGATAAGAAGAAGAAAAAGAAGAAAAGAATATATATATATATATATATATATATATATATATATATATATATATATATATATATATATATATATATATATATATATATATATATATATATATATATATATATATATATATATATATATATATATATATATGTATATATATATATGTATAACAGCTATTCCTTATAAATAATAGCAGATAATTTAGTCGATTGGTAAAAAAAACACGCAACCTCCAAAACACCAATCATCTTAAAATGTTTCCGCTAAAACAAAGCTCGCCGATTAAGTCAAGTACACATTAAGTGCCATTTCGGAAAGGTGCCACAGGCTTAGTGCCATCTAATGGCATCGATCGAAAAACAAATTAGAAAAAAAACTTCAACATCACTAATATTAAACGTCATCCCACAGGAATCAGATTAACATCTAGCAAAGGCAATTAAATTTAAGATACAAAAGTAATGACTTGTAAATTTTATTTCATTTTTTTTATTATTAAATGTCATCCTGGAAGGGATGTGATGTTTTTTTTTCACAAACATATTTTTTGTCGCCCGGACTGACGTTTCGGATTCAGGCGGCAACCTTTTTCAAATAAAAGTTACGATTGTTGAACAAAAATTGGTACATGTATTGTTTTTATTTAAAATTAATTGTTTCAGTGGAATCGCTTGACTGTTTTTCAGACCGAAGCGTCAATGAGGTGTTTTGATTTGACGTTTTTGAAATGTTTTCTGACGCTTTCTTATTCTCAGAATGACAAATCAAAGAATATCGTATTCGTTTTAAGGCCTAGATCTCAGGCGCTCGAATCATAACGCGCTCGGCTGTGCTGAGGGCTGGGCGTGTATTCAGCTCAATTTTTTTACAATACATATTGGGATTAGATTTTCTTAGAAAATATATTGAAAAAATATTTATAAATTAACTTATATTTAATGATTATAGTTATATTTTTAATAAATAATTTCTCGTTTTTCAATAACTCTTTTGTTATCATAATCATATATTTATTTCCAGCAAAAATTTATTTTTTAAAACAAAAACGATGTTTTAAGCAAATAATTCAATTGTGTTCAAAGTTACCTTGGAAATCAGGTTTTCTTAAAAGAAAATTATGTTGTGCGATTTATCGTATATTGGGCTTTAACGCTTTTTCTAACCCTCATCCGCAACCACAAGTGCATAGGGTACTGCATCAAGTTAACGCAGTGATCTGTATCGTTTATATAAAGGCTTGGTGATTAGTTCTGCGTTTCAGGTACAAATTCAGGGTGATATTAAATAAATATTGAAGTGAAAGAATACTTATATTTATTTAAACCCCATAAAAATTAAACATAAAACATAACATTTTGAATAAAGGGGTCAAAATAAAATATGAAACAAAGGCAAAATAAAGTAATGGGTAAATGATCAAGAGTTAATTCAATGAAAATAGTTTATATTTTTAAAAAAAAATCTATCTTTTTTGTGTGTACGAGTATATTAGGTTAAAATAGATAAAAACAATAAAAAACGTATGTAAAAGTGCTCCACCGACAAGACACACAAGGTGCCTTGGTAGGTCTCTGAAAAAAATATTAAAATTATGTTGCATAATAGTTGTTTTAAATAAAAGTTTAAAAAAAAGTTATGATAGTCAATAATAGAATAAATAAAAGTTACTAGTTACTGTCAGTTTCCATAATTCTACAGTTTACCCTACAGAATCTCAAATAAGTACTTACCTACCTACCTGACCTCGGATTAAAAAAGTCATAAATCTTAAAACCGAAATTCTAAAAAAATGTATCTTGTCATCTTCATCAATTTATCATCGATTCAAAATTCAAACATCATCATCAAATGACGTTTTGTCACTCGAGTTTTTTACTCACCGTCAATCCATTGTCACCGGCATTCTTTTGTCGCCGGTGTTTTTTGTCGCTGACGATTTTTGGCGTCAAGATGGACGATCGAGATGCCGGCGGAGGCAGGGTGCCGTAAGCCGACACGTCAACATCGATAATGACGAGTGTAGCACATGTGGAACGCACGTCGTGGCACCAAAAGTGCACAGTCATTTCGCTGATTGGTAACAGCTCTTAGGGCAAGAAGAAGGTTGGACGGGAGGACTATGACAGTAACCGTGGATAAAAGGTTTAGAGTAAAAACATTATTTATTTTTAATTTTAATTTTACGTATTGAATAGTCAGTGTACTGGGGGGGTTCAAATAAATATTAAGTTATTTTTTCACTGTTAAAAACCTGGACTGGTACCTGAAGCGGAGGGCTGATCACCATTCCATTATATATCAACGATAACAAGATAACACTGCGTTTATATCATGCAAGGCCACAAAATAAGTATTTTTTTTTTTAAACAATAGATTTTATAAAGTTCAAAGGCTTAATTTAAACCCATAATTAAACCTGAAGACCTGCATAGGCTAGTTAAGTAATCACGTTCAACATTCACAATTCTACCTATGATTGATAACCACAGTGCTCAAACTTTCGGAACTCCTAGATATTGATCAATCTCGTGACACAGTACATATGAGTTCACAATCCATTTTTATTGGATTAAGAAAAGCTT
The DNA here is from genome assembly GCF_059751285.1 of Brachycentrus maculatus. Taxonomy (NCBI): domain Eukaryota; kingdom Metazoa; phylum Arthropoda; class Insecta; order Trichoptera; family Brachycentridae; genus Brachycentrus; species Brachycentrus maculatus. The sequence continues at coordinate 1,860,952 of NW_028280859.1, forward strand.
TTATTTATCATAGACCTTTTTATTTGTAAGCAAAAGTCGTAAGTCCTGTTAATTAATACCCAGACTTCCATATTCTTCTTCATCTATGTTGACATGTCAAAATGCAAAAATAAGATAAGAGAACATTCAGATTTGTGAACAAGCATTTAATCACACTACTAAAAAATGTTTTTAAAAATTAAAAAAAAATATATATTCTCAATATTATTAATATTTAAAGCATTTACTTTGTGGTTAGTCATTATTAGTTATTTATTATTTTACAAAAATGTTAGTATAATTAGTATATAACCACTCACCGAGATTTTTATATCTACCGGTTTCGAGATGTACCCGTCAGGACAATCACTACCACAGCATGCAAACCATAATACCGTTCACTGCCATTTTGTGTAGTTTTAAGTGTGTAAATAGTCCTTTGGTAGTGAAGGGTAGTATTGTTTGCATACTGTGGTAGTGATTGTCCTGACGAAGAGACGGGTACGTCTCGAAACTGGTAGACATAAAAATATCGGTGACTGGTTATATACTAATATTACTAACATGTTTGTAAAAAAAAAATATTGAATACGAGTCAAAACAAATTAAATTAACCCATTCTCCAGTAAATTTATGAGCATAAGTTTACATACAAAAAAGGTCGAGATATTATAAATTTCAAATGACAAGTTAATTAATGTGAAAGAGCAGTAAGCGTTAAAATTGATTTAAAAAGATGTAAATCATATATACAGTAGATACAATAACGGTCAAAAGTTACAGCCCGTCACACATAACACAAGAAAGCACCTCTCAGCTAAGCATTAAAATGACTATTAACACACTTTATGGAAACGTACATAGAACTACAAGATTCAGAACATAGAAACACATCAAACAAACCTTTTTTTGACACATCAATAAGACGAAGAAAAATATACATAGAAGTCTGGGCATTTACGGAAAATATGACCCAAGTTAAAGTTCCTTAGTTTTCGATGTACCATATTTCCACTTTTATGAATTTCCCAAACATCTACGCTTTAGATCAGTTTTTTTAATGCCACTTTTTTAATTTTTCATATTTTAGGATCCCAATATGTTTTATAATACTGAATAACTATTCTGTTGATCACAGTCCAAAATATTACCAATACTAGGTTGTCTTGGCAGAAAAAAATAAATGCCCGGTCCAATGATTTTAAAATAAATCTTTAGGTAACTTTGACTCTTCACCCTGAAAAAAAAATATATGACGCTAACCGGCAGGGTTATTTTAATAAGTTGTTCAATTAATGTCATTTTAAAAACAGTATTACATTTACTAGGTATGTATGTGCTACTTTAGAAAAAAATTAATTGCTTTTTCAATGCAAAATGAGCTGATTTTATAATTATTTCATTTATTAGGAATCCCGATAGGGTTTTAAACCCTGTTTATAAATACAAGGTAAATTAACAGATAAGAGATTTTTACATACATATTTACTACAGTGTTTTCGTTGTTTTACTACAATATCAAAGACATATTGGATGAAAAAATAGGGGTTTCATTTTTATTTTTTATTTTATTTTATTTGGGATTTTTACCGCCACTACAAAACAATATATTATACAACATTAATCAACAAAACTATGGCCAGTTAAAAAAATCCTCCGATAATGCTATTCTTATGAAAGTTATGTTGGTTGGGGTGAGTGTGTTTGTGTGTGTGTGTGTGTGTGTGTGTGTGTGTGTGTGTGTGTGTGTGTGTGTGTGTGTGTAGTACCTATTACTGTATATTACTGTATATTAAATAAATAATATAATATATAATTCGCCTCCGTAGTGTAATGGTCAGCACGCTCGGCTACCGTTCTGGAGGTCCCGGGTTCGATTCCCAGGGGTGGGGTCAAATAAATATAAGTGATTTTTTTCACTTTAATATTTATTCAATATTACCCTAGACTGGTACCTGAAGCGGAGGGCTGATCACCTTTCCTTCATATGTAAACGATCAAGATAACACTGCGTTTATATGACGCAGTACCCTATGCACCAATGGGTGCGGATAAGGGTTTTTAAAGTTTTATAATTCACGCCAATATTGTTTAATATATGATATATAGGTAATCATTTTAATGGTTTTATTCATGTTAACTAATCATCAAAATTATCCCTTAATTTCGCATTCTTCCCTGGACACCACTTACATGCATCTCAATACAAAACGAACCCGGATTCCAGAAATTCCTTCGGGTCGCAAAAACGAAAACAAAAGACAACTATTTTGCATGTAAAATCGTCGGTCAAAGCATGGAGAATTTTAACAAGAACTTTACCACCCTGAGGGTAATCCAATGGTATGCCAGTCCACCACATATTACTCACTACTAACTACCACGCCGCTCCCCAGAGAGAATAGAATGCCACACTACTCTGTCTTTGGAAAAAAACACCTCTTTTACGTTCATGCATCTCATGTAGTACATGAGGTATATAGTATATACCCGCCGATTATTCTGACTATCATACTTGTTCAAGCCAAGTATGGTCATGCTGTCAATGATCAAGTTTTCCTCGGTCTTCCTTTGCTTCTATTGCTTTCAAATATTTTTATTATTTACTATCGATTCACATTTTACAGTTCTCTAGAAAAGATTATTTTATTTGTCCAACGGGTAGTTCGATGTATGAATGATTTTTTTTATGAAATTAAAAATCGTAAAAATTGGTGATTTCATACTCTGTATTTTTTTTGTTTTTGTTTAAATACTCATTTTATATCATTAATGGATTCGGCAGTCACTCTGTGGTAATATCTATCTATTTTTTATTAAAGTTTTACTTGGTTAATACCACTATTTCTAAAAATCTTTTCTGACACGTGTTTTGATGCATTGTGTCACAATTAAAAAGTGATATTTACCATATAAAACTTGAATTATTGAGAAGTATTTTTTTTACTCTTGTCCTTATTATTTCCACATACTTATTGTCAAATTTTTATTTATCTTATAAAAAAACGCTCATAAACCACTTAATGAGTTATATTTTATTATATACGACTAGTTTCGAAAACTAACAGATGTTTTCATCAACAGGGGAAATTTAAACTAACGAGATAAATAAAGATTGATAGGGTGATAAATAAGTATTTTTTTAAATAATTAATATGTTATTCCACAATGTTAATGCCGAATTAATAAATAATAAATTTATTTAATTACATATCTTAGATTAACATATGTTAGATTGGGATACGCCAATGTGGGATTTTTATTATATTTAAACACATAAATAAATACATATACCATAAAATGAGTGAACAAATATTTGATAATAAATAAATAAATTACTTAGTTTGGGAAGAAAACACCACAGGTAGAAAATATAAAAGAAATTTCATTTGTACCAACCATTTGAGTGAATGTCTTATGTCAAATTACCATAATTTATTAAAATTAGGAAAGGTTCTTACCTGGTAACTTGTTCAATCCAATTAAATTTTATATCCATTTAAAAGATTACGTTTGTACTTTATTGATATAATTAATAATTTACACAATTGTATACTATTCTCAGATTCCAGTTGAAGCGATAACTAGATATGAATTATTATAAAAATACTATTTATGAACAAAATGGTACCGTAAAACGGGGCTACTTGAACTTTGATGTGTTACTTGAACCCAGTACAAAAAAAAACTGTATTTGGTATACAATAATGAACGTATCGATATGATTCATTGTTTCCCTGACAGGTGACACTTATTGTCACGATATTTCGATCGATAACACGATTTAAATATTTTTTTAGTACTGAGCTCAAGTAACACATCAAAGTTCAAGTAGCCCCGTTCTACGGTATCTAAAGATATTAATATTTCTTTCCCGCACGCTGCTTTATTCAAAACGTAATAACAGTAAATAATAAGTTAATTACACCGCACTTTGGGAGAAAGAGGCGAGCTATTCGAAATACATTATTTTTCATTTTCCTAGACAATGAGGAGTTCAATTTTGATGTTTCCCAGCGCAGATTTGACATTGTTCGTCCGACGTGGAAGACCTACGAGACAGTCGCCTAATTGATTTGCATAATATTCAAATTGTGATATAAAACACGACCCACGGGCATGGGAAATCCTCTGTGAGAAGATGCAATCATTCCCATGGCGGTCTTGTGTCACAAATTCCCCGAAATTGGTACTCCACGCCGACACCGAATTTTGCATATAAGATTGTGGATGGGTAATTATCTTCGTTGAACAGCACTACAAGAACATGGCTTGTAATGAGAGTCGAGAGTTGGAGTGATAGATCGGTGAGGAAACATTAAAACATGTTTATATTCTTTTATTTGGCTTTATTGTTTAAACAATTTTCATTTATTGTGTGTAAATTGTACAATACATACAAAAATACATCTTACATACTTTCAATCAACTTATGTACATATTACATACTTGCATACAACTAACGTACATATTAATAATAATAAATCACTTACCGCATCCCAATGGTGCATAGGGCACTGTTTCATATAAACGCAGTGTTATCTCGATCGATTACACATGAAGGAAAGGTGATCAGCCCTCCACTTCAGGTACCAGTCCAGTGTAATATTAAATAAATATTAGAGTGAAAAAATCACTTATATTTATTAAACCCCCCTGGGAATCGAACCCGGGACCTCCAGAACGGTAGGCGAGCATGCTGACCATTACACTACGGAGGCGGACAAATTACATAATTAAATACAATTTAATACATCTTACATTTATGTTTTAATAGTAAAATTAAACGTAGATTTTATGAGTCTGATGAGTTGTATTTTATTGTTAAAAATTAATTCTCTCAAAATTGCCATGTCAATAGATTCTTCCTTTCCCAGAAAATAAATATAAATATACGTACCTACACGCCCCATTATTGTTGTCTCCCGTAAATTATTACTGAACATGTTAAAACTATTACTTAAGTACCTAGAATTGCATAGCCATTTAAGGACCGTCAGTCCATTTAATCTTTACATTCGTTTGAAAATGCTATAACTAGGCGAAACAATTGTAACAATATTAATTTTTATGTGTTTGTTTAATAATAAAATACAACTTAGTAGACTCAAAAAAACTTTGTTTGATTTCACATTAAATACATAAATTAAAATTGATTTCTACGAATTAAACGCCAACTCAATAAATAAACTGATTAAATCAATAAAAAAATAGTAATCAGTAAAATTTCTGTACATGAAGCTTAAATAAATAAGAAAATAAAAATATCTTACATACTTACAAACAACTAAAATAAAACATGTATTTTGTAGCTATATTAAAAGCATTCATAACTTTGTGGTATGGTAAGAAACTCTCCTTATCATTCATTGTTCACTTTATGTAACATTATAACAATTATATCAACAGGTCAAAATAAAAATTATTACTATTTGACATTTGTTTAAAAATGAAATTTTGAAAGAGAGAAAGAAGACAAATGAATCATGAGAATATTTAAAAAAATGGACTCAGGTTAAATTTAGTTGGTTATTTACTATGGAAAAGTCTTTTTTGATACTTTACATATTTAAATTTTTTCTAGATTGTCTAAAAAAATACCAGTTATTATTTTATATATAAATATGTATGATAATATGTAGAACGCCACACCACTATGCCATTGCGAATATTATTCGCCGCTTTGAAATTCAACGTTGTAACAACACAGCACACTCACTAAGGGAATTCGTAGTATTTTTTATATGGAACACGTGCTTAATTTAGCAAAAAGCATTTAAAATTATAACATGAAATTGATCACACGCCTTGGCAAATTTTTCAATTTACACCGGACGATTTATTTTCATTTTAATTTAATTTAAGTAACAACCCTTTTTTACATTTAAAAAAAAAGACTTCTTTTAAATGGTCATTTAAATAGGTTTTCATTTTCAACCGTGGATAAATGGTTTTGTTTCAAATTACATATAACACGCTTAAAGACGCTACCGTTGGTCATCGTAATATCTAGGCAAACTCAAAAGGGTTAAACTCATCGATTCGTCACGTCTTCTGACCGCAAGAATGTTAATAGCAAATTTGCTTAACCCTTTCAATCCTTAAACTTCATATTCAAATTATATATGCTCACTTATCATTAAAAAGGGGGCGTTTATCTTCCTCAAAAACGGATATATTTTAAACTAGATCCCAAATTATCCACAGCTCGAAGGGTTTTAGCCTAGATTTTTTCACTAATGGCTTTACATGGAATTATGGTTTAATTAATATCAATCATAAGGATACCCACTAACGTTTGAAAAGTGGCCATAACTAAGAAAGTAAAAGTGGAGATATAAGAGGTAGGTAATTTGCGAATTGAGAAATTAGAGTTTCATTGATTTAAAGTGTACGTATAGCTTAACGTATAGAACATAAATTGAAAAATGTGTTCAAACGAATGAAAGACTGAACGTAAATATATATATATACATACATTTATATATATATATACATATATATATATATATATATATATATATATATATATATATATATATATATATATATATATATATATATATATACATATATCTATATATATATATATATATATATATATATATATATATATATATATATATATATATATATATATATATATATATATAGTGGAGAAATTTACAGGAGGTGTTGTCAAAGTCGTATAAAGTGTGAAAGCAAAGTGATTTGCTGATGAATGATATAAGGTAGGAATGAATGGGAAAATTTTGAAACAAACAGGATATTTTGTATGTTTGGGAATTACGTTTTTCAAAGATGGAAGGATTGATAATGATAAAGAAAAGAGAGTGAATGCTGGGGACATAGTGAAAGGAGCGCTGAATTCAGTTACAGCCAATAAAATCGTTCCAGTAAATCGCAGTAAAATAACGGTTTAAAATATTACCTTAAAAAAAATACGTTTTCAAGCTTATCCCAGTATGTAAAATAATGCGGTAATGATCTTGCATACATTTTATTATAAAAGGGCCTCTGCTTAATAAATCCTTATTCAAATCAACCATTGATATTAACGCGAACTTACACATTTAATTACATGATATCTCTGAGTTACAAATAAAATAAGAAAGGTGGTTGTCAGTCATGGGTAGAATGGTGAATGTTGCACGACTTTAAAGCGATCAGCCTATGACAGGTCGTAAGCCTTGTAAAACCATGACATAAATATTTTTATTAATTTATAAAAATATTAATATCGCAGTGAGTAGCAATTGTTGCACAACTGATGACGTCAGGCCATAATGCGGGTGTGTTTGAGTACTGCAAGTTTCCAAGTGCATACTTCATGGTACGATCGCCTTCCCGTCGTGAAAATGTATAAAGTTGCAATATCGGAAGCATTTTAATTTCCTGTCTAAATAGCGTGACGTCACGCCGGAAGTAGTTGCACGGAAAATGGCGTTTTCGTTTTCGAGCAGCGAGCCGACTTCGGCTACCGACTGACAGGTTGTTCAAAATTATTTAAGTAGGCACAATTTGTAAATTAATTAACAAAGTTTAATTAAATAATCAAAATGTTATACCAACTTTTAAAGGTAATATCTTGTTGATAGGGGGACAGAAATATTGTAGAGTATTAATATTAATATATATATATATATATATATATATATATATATATATATATATATATATATATATATATATATATATATATATATATATATATATATATATATATATATATATATATATATGTAAATTCATTCTCATTCATTCTCATTTTAAAACATCGTATTTGACACCACCGTTCACATCAAACACAGTATACGGCGTTTCAAAATGATTGAAATCATGTTTGTCCTGACGAAGAGACAGGTACGTCTTGAAACCGGTGGACATAAAAATCTCGGTGAGTGGTTACATACTAATATTATTAACATTTTTGTAAAAAAATTAACAAGTAAAAATGATTTATATTATCCACTGACACTTCGTGATGGAATTGTGTTTTTAATATATTATTAGATTAAAACCAATATTTTTAGCTTTTCCGCTTTATTTTTATTTGACCAGCGACCGAGTTTCGTCGTTACCGACATCATCAGACTGGTACCAGTCTGATGATGTCGGTAACGACGAAACCCGGTCGCTGGTCAAATAATAATAAAGTGGAAAAGCTAAAAATATTGGTTTTAATCTAATAATATATTAAGTAAAAATGACTAACCACAAAGTAAATGCTTTAAATATCAATAATATTGAGAATATGAAATCATGTAATTATTTCTTAGATTAGTGTTGGTACCAGGACTCCTTCTAGTAAATTTATTGACCTAATTACTACGAACTAGCTAGTTCAGTTCGTACTTAAAACATGGCTTCAAATAGTGAGTTTAAATTTAGATTAGGGAGGTAGTTCGTTTGTAGGTTAACCCTTCCATGGAGAATAAGGTTCTTACTCGTAATTAGCACAGCCCGATAGTCTAATGGCTATCGCGATCGCTAAAATCTAGAAGGCGGGTTCAGGTCACGATTAGGCAAAGTTTAAATTGATTCCGTTAAGTACTTTGTATGGATTATCCACCAGGAGTCGAGAGGTGACAAGGGGTAAGTTCGAAAAACATAATGAATTTTAGCACACTGAAAAAATACCAGCACAAAAAAAAGATATGCGTAACTTCCTAAATATACATGAATTATGTAGGAAAAATACATCTGAATATATTAAACATGGATGAAGAAGAACATTTAAGTCAAGTTATGTATAGGCCTTTGATTGGTTCATTTAGTGATCACTTTAACCCGTGCAATATTTACTATTTTATTTATGATTGACGACCACAATACTACATTTTTTGGAACTTATTTTTGGAAATACTACATATTTGATTAACAACTTCGATGCTTCTTATGAACTCATTGTAGAGCGTCATGGCATTAATGATATATTATATGTAGGACTTATATCGAAATAATTATATATATATATGTATGTAAAAAAAAAATGAGTAGTGTGTTTGTTAATCCTAGATAGAATGGTGAATTCACATGTAAAGTGATCATTTACCAGCCTATGACAGATAATAAGCCCTGTAAATACCCTGACTTCCATATTCTAAATGAAATATTTTATAAAGTATTTAAAATGTGCCACAAAGTATCTGCGAAAAACAATCAATAAATTACATATTCTTCATCATCTATGTTATGATATAAAAATAATTCCTAAATAGTGAAACCCAGAGTTGCGCACAAGGATTTGAACATACTACACTAAATATTTTGTACTAATCTTTATGTTTCTGTGGTTAACTATAATTGGCTTGTTTAATGTATATCTTTTAATTGTTTTGTTTTACACATGTTGCTGTTGTTAAGCCAAATAAAAAATATTGAAAAAAATAATAATACAAAAATACCCAAAAATTTGAGAAGGTCATTCTTAGTTCTGAAACTAGTCGTATTTAATAAATCCCTTACCGCACCCCAATGGTGCATAGGGCACTGCTTCACATAAATGCAGTGTTATCTCGATCGATTACACATGAAGGAAAGGTGATCAGCCCTCCACTTCAGGTACCAGTCCAGTGTAATATTAAATAAATATTAGAGTGAAAAAATCACTTATATTTATTAAACCCCCCTGGGAATCGAACCTGGGACCTCCAGAACGGTAGGCGAGCATGCTGACCATTACACTACGGGGACGGACAAAATGCTGACCATTACACTAGTCGTATTACCAAAAAAAAACTCAAAATTGGTCTTATGGATACAATACTTGTGTTTTATTTTAAACTGGAATTCTCGTATGCTTTTTGGACATAAATATATGGTAAATCACTCCCTCACATCCAAAAATTCTCATCATTTTAAAACCGTTTAAACCTTTCAGCGAAAAGTATTGGCAAAAGCCCTTTGACTTTCATGTCCTATGAATAAGGGAATTCAATAAGTCAGCATTGAAGGCAGTGAAAAGAGCTAATTTAGCTGAAAGAAATAAAAGTTCAAAGCGTATTTTTCATCTATACAAAGTGTCCCCTACTCACGGTAGCGAAGGTACTGTTATAAATAGAAATGTTTTAGTAATCCTTTTGACTAAAATGATGGATTTTTGTCATATTTTTTTTCATTACCGTAAAGAAATTTTGTTATACCATGTGGTCCATACAAATTAAGCGACTGGCTGCGCGAGAAGCCACACGTAATGTCCTCGCATATTTTTTTAGAATGTATGGTATATTGGAAAATATTAAAATAAATACATTTTTAACTTGTTACCTATGAGTCCTATGTGTCCGCCTCCGTAGTGTAATGGTCAGCACGCTTGGCTACCGTTCTGGAGGTCCCGGGTTCGATTCCCAAGGGGGGTAAAATAAATATTAGTGATTTTTTCACTGACATATTTATTCAATATTACCCTGGACTGGTACCTGAAGCGGAGGGCTGATTTATATACATTTTTATTTCTATCTGTATCCAATGGTGCATAAGGTACTGAATATTATTGATACAGTGTTATCCTTTTCATTACTAAATCCGTTTATTATGCGCTTCAGGCAAAAGTCTACTGCAATATTATTATTGATTTATTTTCATTTATTTGTTAAATATATGTATACATATAAATACACAAACACATATTCATATACAAATTCATGAACACAATTAAAATATTGTTTTTTTTTTGCAGAAACCCACTTAGCTATGTTTCGTGTCTTGTTGGTGGAGTTCTTTCTACATAACAAAGGTTTTTTTTTAATTCATCTATTTTAACATAATATAGGTACAAACAAAAATAAAGAAAAAAACTCTTTCACAAATTTGACAGTTAACATAAGAGTGGTAATCACAAAAAAATAGAAAGCCACACCAATCTGTCTTTGCAAACAATGTTCGCCTGTTCAACATTCAAGCATCTAATATATCGTAGTCGTACAGGAGAAAGTGACCAACTAACAAAACGTAAAATGTTCAGGAGGACCATTTAAGTCCCTTTTGCTTGGCAAGACAATAAACATCAATGCAGTTAGTCATTTTTATCAAGTCAATATATCATACATTCAAGTTTAAAATCCTTTGAGATTTTTTTCAGGGTAATATTAAGCTAGTAAGATATCAAACAGTCAATGATCACGTTTTTGTAAAAAAATGCACTTGGTCACTTTCTCCTGTATGACTACGATATGTAGTTTTTTTTCTTCATTTACTGTTTTTTCGTCATGTTTTCTGTGAGCTCTTCATTTCAATTATAGCCAAGCAATCCTTTGCTGGTTGAAATATTAAAAAAAAATGGGGTGAACTGAGATCAAACGGGAGGCGTGGTTGAGCGTAGAACTGCGGGGAACGAATAAGATCGTCGTAAAGTAATCAGTATAAAATGTTTCCAGAGTAATTAGGCTTTGAAACGTAAAGCACGTTCCATTAACAGTTTTTTTTTACCAAGATATAAATGTAACTTTACACACTTATTATAGATGTAATACAATGTAGAGATGTTTTTAGAAAGTAGACTGATAACAGCCGAAATGCATTTTCTCAGATAAATGTGCAACAAATCGATGTATGATAGATGTTCGAATCGAGAAATAAGGAAGGAATGCATGGCTGAGATAAGCATTATCAATCAAGTATAAAAGAGGGTTTGGGCATGTGAATCGAACGAGTGAAGAAAGACTGGTAAAACACCTTTACTTTATTAAGTCTTGCATTCTTTCTTTTTTTCTTTATTCGAACATTTATCATACATCGTTTCACCGCACATTTGTCTGAGAGATCGCATTCCGGATGCATCCAGTCTATTTTCACCCTTCGTTTACCAACTCCGTGCTTCACTTCCATACTTTAGGGTTGGTAGCCTTGTACTACGAGTACTTCATTGTGTATTGCCAGATTAGCATTATTTTAGTTCAAACCACGGGGCTTGTTTCAATGTACCTTAAAACAGAACTATAGTAAAATGTACGGATAAAAAAACTTACATTTTACCAAAAAATTATAATAAAAACATTTAAAAATAAGGGAAACATGTTTTTTGGGATGTTTCTACACAATACGACCATTAAATATCGGTAAAAAAATCATATACACGTCAGTTGTTACTACATTTTTTTACATGTGTTGCCTCGGTACTTCCCAGAGACTATATATGTCCGTCGTAAATTTCACGAATGTCCCATAATCTAAGGTTAACAATATTCAGTTCTTAGATTATTCGTAGAAATGACAGTGACTTTTATAAGTGGCCCAAATTGACCAAGCGTTCTTACACGTTCTTGCCTTAATATATATCTCATGGTCTCTTCCATACATTTGGGTTGGTACCCTTGTGTTTCTGCATTGCGTAGGCACGTTAGCATTATTTTACTAATCTTTAGTTGTTCAATCCTTCATACATATGACAGTTACTATTATAAGTGGCCCAAGTTGACCAAGCGTTCTTACACATTCTTGCATTACATATCCAAGGCTCTCTTCCATACTTTTGGGTTGGTACCCTTGTGTTTCTTCATTGTGTACTGCCAGTGTAACACTATTTTTATTAATTTAATAATTTTCGGATCTTCTATTATTCGTACATATGACAGTTACTTTTATAAGTGGCCCAAATTGACCAAGCGTTCTTACACGTTGTTGCGTTACATGTCTCAGGCTCTCGGCTTAGAACCAAGAACGTGTCATTTCCTCGTTCATGTCGGCAGGGGACGCATCGTTGACTGATGAATTATTCATTATCCGCTACAATTAAAACACTCATGTGACCGTATACACTTTATATTTCCTTCATTCTTACCGTCTTGTTCATAACCAAAGAGAAAACATTTGAGACTAGCATTTTGATCGTTCTTTTATGGCTGAAAAAAAATCGAAAGATTTTTTTTTTGACACAATCAAATACGACATAACTGAATGATGAAATCTTCTACAGATATACCAACTTCCATTATTCATATATTTTGGTTGTTTTGTAAGTCAGTTTTTGGTTGGTTGGAAGATATTGCTTTTTAGCCCGCCAATGTACTTTTCTATTTTCGGTACATGAAGTTTAAATAAATATAAATAAGTTTACCATAAGCTCTTTTATATTTAGTTTTTATTTTTAATTACTTTATGAATAATGGGATCTGGATGTACCACTTTATGGGATAATAATTAAAGTTATGACCAAAAGAGGTATGTTTTAGGTTTTGTTCGATGTTTTTATAAAAAAATTATGTTGTGTGGCATCACATATCATTATATAAGATGACCATACTAACATTTTATTTTTTAACCCACATCTGCAGCTATCTGGTGCAAAGGTCACTGTTTGGTTCTGATGGTGTTGTCTTGATCATGTAGGTACCTTAAGAAAACAGTCATGTGATCAGTCCTGCACTTCTTCGTTCTAGGGTATTTTTAAAGTAAATGTTGCAGTGATAACAACTATTGAATCTAGAACCATCTGCACAATGCATCAATCACTTGACTTTGCAGGTAGAAATATAACATTTACCATACTACCGAGATGGAACTGGAAGAATATCCTAAACAATTAAAATAATTTTTGCAGTTATAAGGGGGGGGGGGAAGAATAAATATTTATGAATCTCTGCATATTTATTTAATATTACCCATGACTGGTCCCTAAAGCATAGGAGTGATCTCTTAACATTTATATATGTAACGTTCAAGATAACACTGCGTCAATATGATGCTGTGCCCTTTGCACCATTGGGTGCGGATAAGGGTTAGAAGAAGAATAATACATAGGAAACTGAAAGACAGATTTGAAGTTAGTAATTTAATCAAGAAAGGGCCTTCTGGCATAGTCATATTCATTTAGTATCTAAATAAATATAAATATAAAATAAAGAGCATTTTTATAATCCGAAATTTCCTTTATTTCTCACATTTTTATAAAACACTCAGCAGTCCGAACAACCCACTCCACGTTTTACTTTTGGATTAGCGAACTGGCACTCTATATATTTATATTTAATTGTATGAAAAAGCCAAGTGGTTACCACTCTAAATATTTTTTATTTACCATTGCAGCGATATTATTACGTACGTTTTATAACTCGGGAGTAATTTTATAACTCGAAACATGTTAAAACGGTTCGTTTCGTAATTACCGCGGACCGTGGACATTGTCTTTGCGTTCCGGGCTGTAATTTCGTTTACAAATCAGACCACACCAACACATCCAACACGGAACTCTCCCGTATATGACACACACGCACTCATGGCGCTATTTTCCCATACAAAAAATATGAAAAAAGATTTTCAATAAAATAATCTAGATTGATTATTTTATATTTTAAATAGTAAAATCAAACAGTGATTTTTTGACTCTACTAAGTTCTATATTAATATTAATTCAATACTACCCTGGACTGATACCTGAAGCGGAAGGCTGATCACATTTCCTTCTATGTTTACGATCAAGACAACACCGCGTTTATATGATGCAGTGCCCTATGCACCATTGGGTATGGCAAGGATTAGAAGAAGAAGAAGTTGTGTTTATTTAGTTTTTAATATGAAAATAAATTATAAAATTCATGATAAGTTTTTCACATTGCTATGGTATTATCAAATTACAAACATGTTTTCAAATAATAATTTATTATTTTTTCATATTTTTATTTCATCATACACATATTTATAAATTACAATAATGTGCCCTCAGAGTTTTCCTGTGCCGAGGACGCATTTTGCAATGCTTGTTTATAAAATAATATTAATGAAAATTTATTATGACAATACGACACAGCCGAAGGATGCGATATATTTCAGATCTACCCACTTCCATTATCCATTTATGAATGGCTCTTTTATATTAAGTTTCTATTTTTAATAACTTTCTGGATAATGGAGACAGGTTGCAAAATATTGCATAATAATCAAAGTTCTATTGACCAAAAGAGGTATGTGTTAGGTTTTGATTGATGTGTTTCTGTATTTTTAATCTTGTTTTTTCTATGTAGGTTTCTAAAAAGTGTGTGACTTGTGTGCATTGTTGGGAGGTGATTTTTTGTGATATGTGAGAGTTATTTATAATTTATAATGTCTTCTTTTTCTTCCTTGCTTTTTCCCAACTAATCATCTTTGTAGACTGTTAGGATCAGCTCTCTTCGTCCTTAGATTGTAGGTCCTTCTATCATGGACAACGTCACCAAGGCCATGCGTTCCAATCATGTTTTCTTACTGCAGCATCCTTAAGTTTTTTGGTTTTCCTATAGATGTTATTCGAGGAAGTTCCATGGTTCTCTACGTCCTATGTTCCCATACCATCTCAATTGCCTTTCCTCTACCTTACTATTGATGTCTGTTACACCCAGGCTTCCAAGAATTAGTGAACTTTTTATTTTTTCTCCAAGGAACATTCTAGCTGCATAAATGCATATGTACCTAAGAACATTTTTTATAAATAAAAACAAAAATATGAAAAGAAAAAACAAATAAATACGACACTCATAAACCAAAATAATTATTTTAATATTGGTACATTACGTATGATAATTGGTACCGTCCATTCAAAGATTTTTTTGTTTTTTTTATTTTTTATTATTTATTACGTAAAATGTCTTATTGTATGCGTAAAATAATTATTATGTACTGTTAATTATTTATTACTTATTGCACAGCTAACGGAAGTAGCGGTGTCGGTTCGATGTCTTGTCTACAATTATATATCATATCAGTATATTCGGATTCTTTTCTGGCTGTCCCAATTCAGTAGGTAATTCCGTTACGCCTGTATTATTACTAATAAAATATAAACCAATCTCTTCGTACATAATTTGTTCCGGAAACTATGCCAATAGCGAATTTTATAATTTTTTTGACAATTCAACAAAGATGAAGAAGAATATGGGATTGACAACCACACTATTCGAATTCTTGGAACTTCTAGATATATAGAACTTCTGGATTATCTCGATACATAGTTCTTGAACTCGATAGATTTCTCGAATTTTCTCATATTTTGACTAGTTATTTACTGACAATAATTTGAGGGCGTCCAAATCATTGTTCACATTATCTGGGTTCATCTCTACCTAGGAGTGGTTAATATCAAGATATTTAATGATACTTAGATATAATAATTAATTATACATATCTATTTAATATTGATATAGTTGTCAATCGTGAATGTTATACGCGTATAAAGTGATCATTTGAACCAGCCTATGTCAGGTTGTTAGCTTTGTTAATTCCCAGGCATTCATATATTCTTCTTGATCTATGTTAAGAAATCAATAAATTGTTGTTATAAATAACTCCTAAGTGAAGTTAAAACCAGAAATTAAAACCTAAAAATTTGGACACATTCAAAACATTTTCTTATCGTAACTATTAATTTTAACACTCTTCAATACTCGTACAAACTTGTGGAAACTTCTGATAACCAGCATATACGTCATTATACGCACATTTATATAAGAAGCGAAAATTTTTGCTTGTGCATTTTTTGTAGTCACGCATTTATTATTAAAGCTCCCCCTTCGAATTCACAGGTAAAAAATCTCAATGACATCTGTGCGCAAATTAGAAATAAAGGTTGCATTCCCTCCCAAATTATTCCTTCATATCCCGTGAATAATTCACAGGCGCTCAGGGCGAGGGGCAAGGAACAGCGCACACCTCCAGGAGTCGCTAACTTGATTAGGTTGATCTGCGTGTAGGATTCAGGTGCGAAGTGTGGAAACAAAACTCCTAATTTCCTGAGGGAATGGCGGGTAGGTCCTGGAACGGAACCGGGCTACGATTGCCTGAGTTCGCTAGTTAATATGAGTTTTTACTTTTCGCTTCTGTGTTTATTATTAATTTATTACATTTGTCAGACTCCGACTAAGGAATTGAAGGTAATAATAAAATAATATTTGTTCATTTAAAAAATTGTGTATTCAGGCGTCTTCCAGTATGTTTAATAATCCGTTTAGGTTCTTGCATACTCTTACATTAAAAAAAAGCCAAATGAAAGGTTTCTTAAAACCAATCATAGATGGCTCCAGTGAACTAAAATATAAAGGGTCATGATATTTATGATATATGTAGGAGTTCTAAAATCTCAGTTTGAAAATAAGTATTTGGACACACTCGAAGTGTTGTGAGTAAAATAACTGAAATTATGGTATAAGATTGATAAGAATTGAAAATCATGTTTTCAGGCGTTTCCTAGTATGTAAAAGGATCAGATTGGAATTGTGAATTCATGTGAATAAAAATGGCTTTACTAAATTAGATATGTGGGACTTATCCTAGACCAGTTGTCAGTCCTAGTCTGTCCTTGAAATATTATTCAGAATGATATTTATTTTTGGAATTATATATTATATAGACTCGTATTTTTAAACATACCAAACTATGAATAAACAAAATGCTATTTTATTTTAGTGTTTTGATGTGTTCTCCACCAATACTAGAAAGAAATCCTAAAATCGGCAAATATTTGGGAAAAATATTGCTGATTTTGTACACACCTCATAAAAAATACAATTTTTGCATAAAGTTTTGCAGCGACATTTCTTGGTGGAACTGTATTTTATACAATAAAACTATTGTTGTTTTTTTTATTGTATGTGTGTATAATAATAAAAAAATTATAAAACTGCACTTAAAGGGTCAAATTCAACGCATTAATGTGTTCAAGAAAATTTTATAAAAATAAGGAAAAATCGTACACGTATTGAACGGTGTTATTATTTTGAAATATCGTTGAAAGTACTTGTTTTTGTGAACATTATTTTCCGGAAGAATGTTCCGGTACGTAATTTTTCGAACTAAACATAATATGCAGATTGATTCATGGTACGGAGTAGGAAATGAGAAATTAAATGATTGCGATACGACGCGTGTGTGCTAATGTGGTTATAATTATTATTAGGAACTGTGTATTACAACTGCCAATGGGTAGCGGAAAGCACGCGCGACCGGAGACCATCATTTCCATATCGAGTCAGTTCCTACATACCTCCTCAGACTCATGTTTTCCCATTCCGCCTGGTATTAAAAGTCGGTTCAAGTTTTTAAATTAAAGAAGAAAACAGTAGTCCGAATGTAGTGGAAATGCGATCTATCAGACGAATGAGGGGAAAAACTAAATATATGATTGATTTATTTATTGATTTGGAGTTTAATTTGTACAACTCCATTTTAATTAATGTATCAAGTTCAAATCAAACACAGATTTTTGAGTCTACTAAGTTGTATTTTATTAACAAAAACACAAAAACATTCGTTTGATAATGCCCCAACAACGCGAAACAATTTTCGGAATATTAATTTTTTTTTTGTTTTTGTTACTAAAATACAACTTAGTAGACTCAAAAAATCTGAGCTTGATTTGAAATTAATAAATAAATTATTTGATTGATATTCGAATGATAAAATAAAGAATGAATCAAAGGCTGAGATAAACATTATAGATAAAAAGAATGTTATTTTTTGACATCTCAACAAAGATGAAAAAAATATGGAAGTCTGGGCATTTACGGTGCTTACGACCGTCATAGACTGGTTTAAGTGATCACTTTACACACGTGTAACCTTCATCAATTCTACCCATGATTGACAACCACACTACTCAAATTCTTGGAACTTCTATGTACGAGTATGTGGTCCAATTTCGAAACATTGTGCTTGAATCACTAGAATTTCACTGGAGACATCTATTGATGAGATGAAAGAAGCTTTTATCGAGCAGAAACACTTATATTTGTATGTGAGGTCCGAATCCTAAATCCTGATAATTCTCATGAAATTAAGAAAGGTGTGTTGAGATGGTTTGGGCATATGGAAAAAATGAGCGAAGAAAAGATAGTAAACAAATTTACGAGGAGAATGTGGTTCGTAATAAAAGCAGAGGAAGACTAAGGAAAACTTGGCATGATCAAGTATTTTCAATATTTGAAAGTGGCCAGGTCAGGAATTGGAATAATTGACGTGTATTTATATAAAAATGTGTAAATGTGGATGAAAGAGGCGAAAATTGTGTGCAAAAACAGGTTGGTATGGCGTTTTATCCTCTCTGCCTACCCCTGCGGAGAACTGGCGTGATGATTAGTCATTTTGTTTTTTTTTTAATAATCCGGTGTCTGCTAGAAAAAATAATGATAAAAATACTTGTGTCGGGTTGTGGTCCCGTGGTAAGTGTCTTAAGTCAGAGTTTCTCGGTTCGAATCCACTTTACCACAATTTGATACCTATTTCTAATAATGAGCCGCTTAGGCTCACAGAAATAGTCTGAAATTGAAATATTTGTGTAATAATAAAAACACAAATATTTCTATTTTTAATAAATAAAAAATAAATTAAAAAAAAAACATAAAGTTTTATCTCAATAACTTGTTTTAGTAACATAATGAGATAAACATTTCATCCTTCCGTCAGAAAAATGCATTTTCATTATGTAAAGTTGAAATCGGATTATTAGTGAACACATCTTTTGACCATTTTTTGTCATCTCTTAATACCATGAATTCATATTAAAAATATAATGTCCGTCCAATTCGGTCGCTGTATTTTGATATCTTACGCGTCACTGGCTATAGTTGGTCCGCTGGTTTTGTGACTGCTTTATCAGTAAAGTCACCGGCTCACATCTCGAATCGGACAACGGATTCGGTAGGAACAGGGATACTTGATACAGTCTGTGGGATGTGACACGATATAATTTTGTTTATTTTACTCTGATATCATAACTCAATGTCTGATTTACAGAAATTATAGTATTCTATTATATATTTTATTGAACAAGAGATTCTTGCAACATTTTGAGTGTATCCAAATACTTGTTGACAAATCTGGATTGTCTCCAATTGGAGGAGCTAATTTTCATATTATTTTTTGACATCTCATCAAAGATGAAGAAGAATATGAATGTCTGGGCATTTACGATATAAGAGTTTCTGCTCAATAAAAAGCTTCTTTTCATCTCACCAATAGATGTCTCTAGTGAAGTTCTAGTGATTCAAGAACAATGTTTCTGAATTGGTTCATATATATAGGACTTCCAAGAATTTGACTAGTGTGATTGTCAATAATGGGTAGAATTGGTGAATGTTAAACGTGTGTAAAGTGTTCTCTTAAACCAGTCTATGACGGTAGTCAGGCCCGTAAATGCCCAGACATCCATATTCTTCATCATCATTGATGAGATGTCAAAAAATAAAAGATTCTTTAATATAAAATAAAGTAAAAAAACACGTACTTTATAAAATGAAATAACTTTGTTACAACGGCTTTTTTATTTATACAATTTAACCCTCCAGTTTCAACAAGAACCTCATCAGGGTTTATATTAATTCGAAAACATTAAAATACTCTCACCAAAAAACTTCCACACACTCCGTAAAAATCCTAAATAGTTTTTTGGTGAAAGTAAAATCCTAAATGTTTTCGAATTAATATAAACCCTGATGATGACAAGGTTCTTG
This sequence comes from Brachycentrus maculatus, assembly GCF_059751285.1. Taxonomy (NCBI): domain Eukaryota; kingdom Metazoa; phylum Arthropoda; class Insecta; order Trichoptera; family Brachycentridae; genus Brachycentrus; species Brachycentrus maculatus. The sequence continues at coordinate 1,881,345 of NW_028280859.1, forward strand.
TTGAAACCGGTAGGTTATAATAAAAAAGTGGTTATTACGAAGTTATTTCATTTTATAAAGTTCATAAAATGTGCCACAAACATTCAAGAAACCATATACTTTTTTATTATATCTTTTTTCCCACTGGACCACGATGCAGGCGAACAAGTCACCGTGACAAATCTCACAACGACACAAAAAATGAAGTAACAAAACGTGTACAAAGTGGTGTTGGTCACACATTAGTCCAAACACAAAGGGCACCGATGCACGGTCGATAGCGAAGGCCTCTGCGGCCGCTCCTGTCGCCAGTGGAAGTCCACTGCTGTCGTATGTCAACCGGCTTTGTCAGGGAAGATGCCGTAATATTTTATCCGCGGGTGTCAGATCAGATCACCGTCCGGGCGCGACGGTGACCGCTGCCGGTCGAGTTGTGTGCGACCAGGGGTTTACAACCGTCGACCAAAAGGTGTTCTTAGAATACTAAAAAGACTATCTAGTCGTACAAACAAAATCTGTCGTTTGTGTATTCATTTTAAATCAAACACAGATTTTTTGAGTCTACTAAGTTAACTTAGTAGACTCAAAAAATCTGTGTTTGATTTAAAATTAATACATCAATTAAAATGTAGTTCTAAAAATTAAACGCCAAATCAATAAATAAAAATCTGTCGTGTTTACATATTGTTATTTACAACATTTTGAGTGTGTCCAAATACTTCACAAATCTGGATTATCTCCAATCAGGAGTTATATTTCATATATATATATATATATATATATATATATATATATATATATATATATATATATATATATATATATATATATATATATATATATATATATATATATATATATATATAAATATATATATACATATATATATATATATATATATATATATATATATATGTATATATATATATATATATATATATATATACATATATATATATATATATATATATATATATATATATATATATATATATATATATATATATATATATATATATATATATATATATATATATATATATATATATATATATATATATATATAAATATAAATATATATATAAATATATATAATAATAATAATTTTTTTTTTTATTTTTATTTCTATAAATTTAAATATTTTTTAATGTAACAAATGTTTATTGTCACAATATTCGTATTGATGTATTATACTATGTGACAAATCTAGATTGATATACATTAGGGTGGGCCGATGACGTTTTTTTGCGAATTCAGCAGTGAAAGTGGTCTAAAAAGTTGCATTTTGGATTGCACATAACGAGAAAAATATTCAAAAAAATATTCGATACTACTTTTGGCCCTCAACCAGAGCTTAAAGTTTTCGGAAAAGTCATTTTTTTGCGCTTTACCAGCTGTCATTTCGTAATTTAGGAATAAAGACAGTCTAATTAAATGTTACGATATGTAATATACCTTACTTAAAAAGTACATAATGGCAAAAGTTGCACTTTACGTTGTTATAAATAGGTAGCGTTGTTTTAGTAAGTCATTATATCCATCAGTATTCGGCCGGCGCGCGGCGCTCTAAGGTATCGGTTGCGCTGTCCGTAATTTTCCTTAGATCCCTGTACTTTGAAAACGAGTTAGATTTTATTATATTTTATAATTAAGGTTAAAAATTATCTTAACAAACGATTAACGTTATTTTAAATACATTATTATGTAAATTTAAACCGAAATGAGTTCATCTAAACCCTGTATAAAATAATACTAGATTTTGGTTTTTGACCTCTTTTGTTTTTGGAATTTTTCTCGAACCGGTTTCAAAAAGAACTTTGTTATCGTCAGGGATAGACATGAAAACATATATATTCCAGAAGACAACAAGGTTTTTGCCGAAACCAGTTGGAGAAAAGTACCAATAATGGATTTGGTTAAAAACTAAATTCTAGTTTTATTTTATAAAGTTTTATAAAATAAGTTACAAAATATCTGCCAAAAATATTCAAGAAATAAGCTAAACCCGCTACTTAAATAGACGTAGTGAAGTAGATTGTCCCATATTTGGCGCACCATCAGGTCACATTGACAATGATTTTTTGAGCAACAGTTTGGAGCTTGAAAATATTCAATGCCTAAGCTGCGATGGGATTGTCTTTAATACGGGCTGGAAAATGGAGCCATTCGGCATATAGAATATACCATTACAGTGGTTTATTTGTCAATTACCTCAATTCTAATGAATTACCATTTTGACATTTATTTACCCATGATGGTCCCACATCTGGTCTTCGGGGAAATTCTAATCCGACTGGAAAGCTTTAGGTTTTTGAATGATTATCTATTATAGATTTTTTACTGTACCTGTAAACCTACTACATACTCTAAGCTGGGACCATATGTGTCAATCTATTACTATTGAACATTGTTCACTCTCAATAACTGACAACTATTTATTTTAATATATAAAAATAATTGTCAAAGTTTACGCTTCAGTGTGGTTAATTGTAATAAGAAAACCATAGGATAGTGCAAATTATGTAATTGAAATAATAAGTTTATCCGGAACTTAGGGGATGATTTAAAATCAAAAAAGATCCTGTCATTCAGAGGAATGCTTTTTTGTTCATCCTATAAACTCATTTTCAATATTGCTATCGGATACCAGAAGCCATATTGGGACCTAAATTTGAGAAGAATCATCGAAACTCGGAAGAAGACAGATGCTAACTTTAAGGTTATACAAGTTACCGAAGCTCAATTTTCAAGCTACCAACTACATAGAAATAATTATTAGGGCTAAATCATAAGTTACACAACCACCAATCTTAATTAAAATATCGGACAGCTTTTAAGAGTTGATTTTAATAAATCGAAGATCAGTTATTACTTTATCCTCCATCCCTTGTCACATGTAGGCCTATTGAAAAGCTGCGTAAAAATGGTGACAGAAGCCTCGATAACAGTAACTGGCCAGAAAGCAAAAGATGGTGTTATACGAACGAAAATAATGTACAGGACTAAACTACCATCATTCGATAGTAAGAAACAGTGTGAATCATAAAAATTACTTTTATTTTCAAACTCTGCTTTATTTAGAATATTTTTATGATTTGAAAAATAAATATAAAGCCAATTTCTAAATTTCAAAAAAAAAATCTTGCGGACTGACTTTTCTTTTATTAATATATAATTTTTTTCGTAAACCATAAAAGTGAAATTTAATATTTTGTGGGAATTGAGAATTTCGCTGAAAAATATCAAAATGTAAAAATATCAATCTTGGTTGATTTGCTGTTTCTAATTAACATAATGTAATTAAAATAAGTTTAATTGTTTGTAAAGATAATCTTTAACTTATACTTAATCACAATTAAAATTCTAACACATTTTAAAAGTACCGTGATCTAAGAAAAAACACGGAGAGCGCAACCTATCCCTTTGAGCGCCGCGCGCCGGCTTAATACTGATGGAGACAATGGCTTACTAAAACAACTCTACCAATGTATTACAATAAAAAGTGCAACTTATGACCTTGTGTGCTTATCAAAGAAGGTGTATTACATATCTTAACATTTAATTAAACTGCCTACATTTCTAAAATACGAAATGACAGCTGGTAAAGCGCAAAAAATAGCTTTTCCGAAAACTTTGAGCTCTGGTTTAGGGCCAAAAGTAGTATGGAATATTTTTTTAAAAATTTTTTACGTTATGTACAATTCAAAATGCAACTTTTTAGACCCATTTGTCTTTGATATCTAAAAAAATATTTTTTTTCATACATCAACGGCCCACTCTAATATACATGTAAGATATTGAATCCATTGTATCTATTGTATTCGTATGGGATCAATCAGTTTAATTTATAATATTATTAATTATACACATTGACTATCATTTTTAAGACATACACAAACTAAATATGTTTTAACTTCTTCTACATAGTAGGCAAGAAACATTTTCTTAGGCAACTAATAAACTTTTTTTTTTAATATTCGTATAAACGAGCAGTCCAAGGATGTTTCGATAGTTGACTACCCCTGCATGTAATTTGTATTTGTTAAGTTATCCATCCGTAAAAAAAGCGTGGGACAAATATGTATAACACTGTCAAATAAAATGGTTTTAAATTACTCTGTTAAAAATAAAAAGTCAATATTAATAGCACTCAAATCATCGTTAGAGGTACGACACAGCTACCATAATGACTAACAACTCCAATAAATTATCTGCTTTGAAAATAATTTGGCTACTAGTTTTGCGTTCAAAGTGTAGGCGACAAGTGGCTTTGTTAAAATAAACCAAGATGCAAATTGGCTGTCCAAACTTAAAACACAGTAAAGGACATTTTTTTGTAGTACGTTTTTTTTGCATTTTTGGACTAAGTAGAATTTACTCAGTCCAAAAATGCAAAAAAAAAACGTATTCCAAAAAAATGTCCCTTACTGTGTTTTGAGTTTGGACAGCCGAAATGATTCGAATATAGAAATAAAACACTTGTTTGGGCCACTTTTGAGTTTATTCATGTAAACACGACTAGTTTCGAGAACTACTGATATTATCATCAACTTTAGTGAGAACATTTTTAGTTAGGTTGAGATCTTAACCGTTTAAATTCAGAACGCGACCGGCTGCGCTAGGGGCTATAAGTGTTTCCACGTACAATTTAAAAAAATATATATGTACATATATTGAAATTTGACTATTTAAGAATACGTATTGAAAAAATATTTTGTATAATTTATTTAAAAAAATATTTTTATTATTTATTTTAAACTCAATAATTTTTAATTACCTTTTTTTTTCATAACCACATATTTGTATCGGCGAAAAACTTATTTTCTCCATACAAAAACGGTGTTTTAATTCAATCTCGTTTAATGTTACGTGAATTTTATGAAAATAATTTGAGATTTATTGTATATGGGGGAAAACCGTATTTTGGTAAGCTAGAATAAATTTTATGACTATTATATTTTATTATTAGGAAGGATGAAAGCAGAGTGAACGCTGTTGAAATGCGCTCCCTTATAAGAATGTGTGGAAAATCATTGTATGACATGAAATGAAATCATTGTATCATAAAAAGATTATGAATAGTTCTTTAAGGTGCTATGGACACTTGGAGCTAATGGGTAACGAGAGAATGACTAAGGATATATATGTGGCTAATGTGAGTGGGAAAACAGAAAGAGGACGGCCGAAAAAGACTTATAGTCTTTAAGACGCGATCAGATCAATCAGAACCTAAAATCTGGTGTTGTCAAAAATCTGCTTAATCGGAGGGCATGTATGACTAGATGTGTGGATGTGAAGGAGGCGAGTAATGTATGTCAGGACAGAAGAGTGTGGCGCTCCATCCTTTCTGCCTATCCCTGCGGGGAAACGTAGTATTAGTATTAGTAGTAGTAGTAGTATATTTTATTAATTCTATTATTATTATATTATATCTTAATAACTTACTACATATTACTATTATTTTATAAAGAGATGTTGCATCATATAAACAAAGAGTTTAGTGTACACCATATTGAATAACCACTGTTTTTTTTATTTTTTCTGTGTTGCTTTGTGACCGCAACACACGTTTCCATGTAGACGTTAATTGAATGGACCCCAAAAGGTCCTCTCGGGGCCGCCACGAAGATGAGAGAGTTCAGATAAAAAGTGACAAGTAATAAAAATAAAATAATCGGTAATTTAATACAAATGATTAGGCTACTGTGGCCCATTTTGGAAGGTGACGGGACAAAAGGCGCTTTGTGATGAACGCGACACTCGATTTGTTACTTCACTTACAAAACAAAACCAAGTAACCACTCACGACAAGGTGACCCGGAAATAATAGTGCATTCATAAAAAATATATAAAATGTAAAAAAAATCATTGAGATTTCTACAATTTTAAATCTCTAGTTCACTTGTGTAGCATGATGGGCACATGAATTTCTGAACCTAGATTTAGATACTTTTTAAATATTTAGTTTTATAATGACATCATGTAACCAGTCATATTATGTCGGTAACAATGAAACCCTATCTCTAATCAAATAAATTAAAAATGGAAAAAAAGTATACAGTTGTCATTTTATAATAAATTGAATTTATTGAAATTTTCAGTCCAAAACTTTGATTGAAAATCTTTATTTTCTACTTGGAGTTATAACTCTTTAATTCATAAAATTAAAAATTATATAAAAACACATGAATTTATTTAAACAAAAATTAATATAACGTCCAATTCGTTTTTTAAAATGTCCAACTTGTCTAATTTGAAGCAAGAAAAATATAATCGCTAATTTTTTTAATTCAAACTATTTTTATAAACTACAATATAGCATTTAATTTGTTTGGAAAACGTCCAATTTGATTTTCTAGGCAAAATAATGAATAAATTTTTAAAAGTTCAGATTTTTTTATAAATACAATATAATATCCAATTCGCTTGGAAAACGTCGAACTACAAAATAAAATAAACCATTTAATTTGTTTTTTAAACGTCCAATTTAATTTCTAAGGTGTCCAATTTAGTTTGTAAAACGTATAATTTGAAGAGAAAAACCGTATAAATTTTAAATTATTATTTTATTTTATTTCATATACGTGACCTATGTTTAACGTTTTTTTGGCCACCCTGTGCAATCACGTGAAAAGGCTGTGTCGCCCTTAATATGAAGTGGCACGACAAAAAGTTAAAAGGGAAGCGGCTGGTCGTGCACCGAGTAGGTACTGGGTGTGCAGTTAGTCATTTCAATTTAACGACCTTAAAACTACCATCGCTTGCGTCATTTAATGCACCCACTAAATCTAACACATTACCCGGTAAAATAAATTATACATATTAATACACAAAACGTCATCAATTTCATCTATGGAATTAAATAATATATATAGTAAACGTACTTTAAATACAAGAATTATATTGGATATATACTATATGTGGTAAGTACTGGAATAATGTAAATTTTTAGTTAAAGTTTACTTAGTAAATACCACTTTTCCTTAAAATCTAATGTGACACGTGTTTTGATGCAATCCGCATCATTTTAAAACACCGTATGTGCATCGAAACGCATCGTTACACGTGTCACGATAGATTTCAAGAAATAGTGGTATTTACTAAGTAAAATTTAATTTAAAAATGGATTGGCTTTACCACAATGTGACTGCCGAATCAATTGGTGAAATTAATGCAATTTTTTTAATATTTTGGTATTTTGAAATACGTTTATACATCTACAAATTTTAGTTTTGACATATATTGCTGACTTTAAAAAATATATATAAGTATCTTAATATGCAATTATTTTTACTATACAAAAACTCGCTCAATAACACTCATTTATAATATATTATTAGATTAAAACCAATATTTTTAGTTTTTCCACTTTATTTTTATTTGACCAGCGACCGGGTTTCGTCGTGGCCGACATCATCAGACTGTCCAGTCTGATTGACCAGTCTGATGATGTCGGATTATCATCAGATTGACCAGTAGTCATCATCAGATTGACCAGTGTAGTCATCAGATTGACCAGTGTAGTCATCAGTGTAGTCATCATCAGATTGACCATTCTGATGATGTCGGTCACGACGAAACCCGGTCGCTGGTCAAATAAAAATAAAGTGGAAAAGCTAAAAATATTAGTTTTTATCTAATAATATATTAAAATGCAATTCCATCACGAAGTGTCAGTGGATAATATAAATCTATTAACACTCATTTACTCGTGCATTTTGTAAGAAAAATATATATAAATCATGGTTTTCAACCCCAGCTTTGTTGTGTTTATAACATAAAATATTTTGTATAGCGTCCCATCAGTCTGATGATGTCGGTAAAATCATAATCCTGTAACTGATCAAATAAAATATGGAGAATAAAATAACCACTATTATTCAATATACAGTTTTTTCCACGTAAATTTTATTTGACCAGTGACCGGGTTTCGTCGTAACCGACATCATCAGAGTGGTAGGTGCAATACTTAGTCAGCTATATTTTGTTTAAAACTACAGTATCCAACGGAGTCCTGGTGCCAACCCTAACGTATGGCAGTAAACCATGTAGTCGGCAAAAGAGGATGATAGTAGACTGAGTGCAGTCATAAAGCGATCTCTCAGAAGAATATAAAGTAGTGTTTTTAAATGGTATTACACAAAGTGAACGATAAATGATAAGGAGAGTGTTATATATTATATTACCATACTACAAAGTTAAAAATCGAAAAGATTTAATTTTCAAAATATAGCACATCGCTCACTCCTTTCAAGAACGTCACATATCAAAAATTGACTATTTTCAGTGGCGCATGTTTTCGAAATGCCCAGAAAATGTACTATATCCCAGCAAAAGCGGCATATTTTTAACTTGATATTTTCCCGCTACAGGGCAGAAAGTGTTGTTTTTGCATTTCGAAGAAAAGGTATTGTTTAATTATTTTTTTTTAAATATACTAAAGAAAACATTCAGGGTTTACCTAAAAAGATCTGTTGCACAATAAAAAGTTCCAAAAGAGGATTGATATTTATTTTTAATACATTTATTACATTTTTAAACATTAAAAACGATCTCCTGAAAATTTTTTTTTTTGATATTTGACGTTGTTGAAAGGAGTGAGCGATATAATACAGTGGAACCTCTTGTAACGAGTAAATTGCATATCGAGCAAAAGAAACTGTCGAAAAGTTGCTTCCTTAACGAGCGACATTTCGCATAGCGAGTATCAGAAAAAGGTCAAGTCCCTTTTGACGACATTAAATTGTTAGCCGGGAATACCACGCCAGTCAAAAAAATTTGGAACGAAACATGCTCGTTATGAGAGGTTCCACTACACTTCACATGTTGATATTTTAAATATTTGTTTTCATCCAAATAACGTATCATTTCGTTCAACTTTAAAACAAGGCAAAACTAAGTGATCCTGATTAATGTCAACATTTTCACTTCACGCTTTTTCGTCACTAACCGTCGATAAGTAAATGCATTGGGTGCCCAGTATAGTTGCTATATTTGAGACGTGCAGAGACATCCGTAGAATGCGCGGTGTAGATTTCCCGCCTTTACGATTGCGCATGTCATAAACAAAAGAATCTCGGCCCGAGAAGTTAGTTACCAACATCCGTTTCCTGTTTGTCCAATAATAATCCACGATTCATTTATCTTCGGCGGATTTATTTCCCACTAAACGCCTTTAACCTTACACGAGCCAAAATAAAATAAACACACTTGAAAAATAAATAAATAAATTATCAAAGAGGAATATCAGTTTTAAACTGTTATTATATTAATCGTTCTTGACCACAAAAATACCTGTTTGGGTTAAGGGGTATCAAAAAGTACGCAAACGTATTTTTATTGTAAATCTTATTATACATAATACAGTACTGCGTTCTCGGAAGGAACATAAGATTGGGTTTATATAATAAAATAACAACTTTGTTATTTTATATTTTTCTTCATCTGAGTTAAGATGTCAAAAACAATGTTAAATATTTAATTGTATTAAAAATATAATAAAATAAAAAGCTAAGTAATTTTTATTTTATTCTATAAAACGCAGTTCCACCAAGAAATGTCATTTTAACCCTAAAATTATATAAATATCTAAATAAAAGTTTATACTGTGAATTATCTAAATAAAAGTTTATACTGTGTTTTTCAAGAACTATAACTAACTAACAAACTAACCATCACGCCGCTACCCCGCAGGGGTAGGTTGAGAGAATCGAACGCCACACCACTCTGTCTTTGCAAACATTCTTTGCCTCTTCTACATTCATGCATCTCCTCATACATACCCGACGATTATTACGACTCCTGACCCGGCCGCTTTCAAGTATTTGTCAAACCTGATTGCGCCAAGTTTTCCTCGATCTTCCTCCGCTTCTTTTTCCAACTACATTCACCTCATAAATTTGTTTAAATTCCAAGAAATATAACTGTTTGTATAATCGTGACCGTCGATAGAGGGTTAAGAATTGTCGCTAGATATAGATTATGACTCATAAATGATTTAATAATGTCTTGAATTTTAACGACAAAATACCGGAGGTCTTGTGCACTATAAAAAGCTCCGGTTGACTTGACATAAAGGGAGCCACATTGCCATTCCGCGAACTTAGCCGGCGCAGAGTAAACTTGACCAAATCGCTTCATCAAATAATCCATCAAAGACATATATTGCTCACTCCTTTCAACAACGTCAAATATCAAAAATCGTCAATTTCCAGTTGTGCAAGTTTTTGGAATGCCCAGAAAATGTACTATATCCCAACAAAAGCGGCATATTTTTAACTTAATATTTACCCGCTACAGGGCAGCAAGTGTTGTTTTGCATTTTGAAGAAAAGGTATTGTTTAATTATTTATTGAAATTTTCTTAATATTTTTCAAATGGAGAAAAAACATTCAGGTTTTATCTTAAAATATCTGTTGCTCAGTAAAAAGTTCAATAAGTGGCTTGATATTTATTTTGAATATATTGTATTATATTTATAACTTTAAAAACGTTCTCCTGAAAAATGAAGTTTTTTTTTATATGACGTTGTTGAAAGGATTGAGCGATATGTGGTCCTCGCCAAAAAGTTATATTTCCAATATTGCACAAAAAATCCTTTAAATGCAAATCTGTTCTGTTTACTGTATTCTATCGAAATATTAATTAAAATTGCGCCAAAACGTGATCAATCCTGTGTTTAACCAATATGAAATAATGTAATCGCGCCAAAACGTTATGAGACAAGCTAGAATTCCTGATTACTTAAAATCATTTACAATGGAAATGTAAGGTTTTGGTGAAGACCTCCACATATGTATACTTGATTAGAAAACATACTGGGCATTCAGAAAACATGCACAACTGAAAATTGATAATTTTTGATGAATGACGTTGTTGAAAGGAGTGAGCGATATGTTCAACCTGATTTTAGTTTGTATTTAGTTATCGCTTTATTCTGATATAGCACAAGTCAGAAGTGACAAAGTGAGTTATTTATGCAAGTGTTTAATTGCCCCGAGGAGTATTTAAGTACTACTTTGCACCAGTTCGTTTCTCATGACTGCAGTTTAGTAAGACTGTTGAAGGGACAGTGATGCACCAGATATCACCAGCAGTATGGTCCGTTTAACCTGCAATTGGCCGCAGAGAAGCTGTCACAATTGTCGTAGAGGAAAATCAATTATTTTATGTTTCATATTATTTTTTGACATCTCATCAAAGATGAAGAAGAATATGGAAGTTTGGGCATTTACGGGGATGACGACCGTCAAAGGTTAATTTAAGTGATCACTTTACAAACGTGTAACATTCACCAATTCTACCCATTATTGGCAACCACATTACTCAAATTCATGGAAGTTCTATATATATATATATATATATATATATATATATATATATATATATATATATATATATATATATATATATATATATATATATATATATATATATATATATATATATATATATATATATATATATATATATATATATATATATATATATATATATATATATATATATATATATATATATATATATATATTTTATATATATATGTATATATAAATATATATATATATATATATATATATATATATATATATATATATATATATATATATACATATATATATATATATATATATATATATAGATTATATATATATATATATATATATATATATATATATATATATATATAGATTATATATATATATATATATATATATATATATATATATATATATATATATATATATATATATATATATATATATATATATATATATATAGATATATATATATATATATATATATATATATATATATATATATATATATATATATATATATATATATATATATATATATATATATATATATATATATATATATATATATATATATATATATATATATATATATATATATATATATATATATTATATATATATATTATATATAATATATATATATATATATATATATATCTATATATATATATATATATATATATATATATATATATATATATATATATATATATATATATATATATATATATATATATATATATATATATATATAATCTATATATATATATATATATATATATATATATATATATATATATATATAGATTATATATATATATATATATATATATATATATATATATATATATATATATAGAGATTATATATATATATATATATATATATATATATATATATATATATATATATATATATATATATATATATATATATATATATATATAGATATATATATATATATATATATATATATATATATATAGATTATATATATATATATATATATATATATATATATAAACCAATTTTGAAACATTATTGAATCACTAGAACTTCACTTGGGATATCTATTGGTGGGGTGAAAAGAAGTTTTTTTTTACTGAGCAGAAACTATTTTATTAGTATGTGTGGTCTGAATTCTGAATTTTAATCACACACATGAGAAACGCCAGAAAATACCATTTTAATTTTTATTATTTAAGCTTATTATTTGACCAGATTATTTATTTACAACATTTTGAGTGTGTCCAAATACTTGTTCACAAAATTTGGATTATATCCAATTACAGGAGTTATTTTTTTTGTTATATTATTTTTTGACATCTAATCAAACACGAAGAAGAATATTGATGTCTGGGCATTTACGGGGCTGACGACCGTCATAGGCTGGTTTAAGTGATAAAAAATAACATGAAAATAACTCCTGTAATTGAAGATAATCCAAATTTTGTGAACAAGTATTGGGACAAACTCAAAATGTTGTAAATATTATGCTTCAACTTATTTGGATAAAATACTTAATTTTTGTATATACGACGGTCGTAAGCTTTGAAAATGCCCAGACATCAATATTCTTCTTGATCTATGTTAATATGTCGAAATTACCAATTATTTATGTTAAAATTTACTATCACCACAATTAATGTGACAAATGGTGACAAATAATAACACGAAATAAAACGACCAGTAGCTACATCATTCCGTAGATTAGTGTCATGTTGAGCATAAAACTAAATGCGCTATAACATCTGAAAACTAAACGAAATAACGCGCATTTCCCACGCCAATTGTTCATGTTGACATTTATTATTACCAAAATTAAAGTGACAAATAATTACACAGAATAAAACTACTAGTCGCCATACAATTTTGTAGATTAATGTCATGTTGAGCATAAAACTAAATGCGCTGTCACGTCGGAAAAGCGAACGAATTAACATGCATTTCCCGCGCGTATAATAAAACCCCAATTATAAACGTTGACATTTACTATTACCAACATTAAAGCAACATTCAAAGTGACAAATGGTGACACAAAATAAAACGACCAGTCACTACATCATTCTGTAGATTAATGCCACGTTGAGCATAAAACTAAATACCCTGTCACATCGGAAAACCGAACGAATTAATAACGCATTTCCCGCGCGTTTCCAGGCGTTAGGCGGAAAGCGCGTTTGAAGTGAAACCCGGTCATTATTTAGCCGTTCGTTTAAAATATATGTCACTCTGGATTCTTTAGTTCGCCGGGTGTTCACAGGTGCTGACGGGATGGAAATAAATCGTTTACATTACGAACGCGACGCTGTTTCCACGTGCCATAGGGATGGGACAAACAATCGATGTTAAAATACCATCGATCGATATAAAAATAACACATTTATGATATAAAATATAAAATAGAATACTTGTATAAAACTACTGTTTGTGTTCAATAAGTAAACACGACTTGTTTCGAGAGCTACAGGAGTTAACCTTTAATACAATTAACTCTGATTTTTATCATAATACTTACGTTTCACAGAATTTTTAAATTTGAAATAAATACTTAAAATATACGTTTTTGCGTTAAATTTCATAGGTTTTTAGGCAATTTAAAAAAGCTCTTGAAACTAAAAAAATGCGTTTACTTCAAACTTATAGTGTTTAAGACAAATTTATGGAGACATCTTATGTGTTTCAAGAGAGACAAAGCATCTTTTGAAAAAAAAATTATATCTTCATAAAGCTTACGATCTGGCATTGGCTTGCTCAATTGACCACTTTTTACGATGTCTAACTTTCACCATTCTGCCCATTATTAAACATCTATATAACCTTAATTATTGGATGTTGTACTAGTATGTATTGTGTTTATGTACAATATTTTACCCTTCATTCCTCACTTAGTATCTTATTTGAAACTGCCTTAAAATATTTATCAAATTTCAACAAAATAAAACAATGTTTCGTTTTATCTAAAAAAGAAATGAGTCGAAAATACAAAGGTTTTTAATTATTAAAATTAATTCATCCAACTTTTTTTCTATCGATCGACAGTGCTAGTCACATCCCTAGTGCTGAAAATAAAATAGTTTACAATGCGTAAATCGGCGTCCGTTTACAGTGGCGTCGATAGCTGGGGCGTCCCGCTGGGTGAGGGGGAGGGGAGGGGAGGGGTGACACGCGGCGGTGACAGCTATGGGACCACACACGCTGCAGCGCGTCGAACTAGTCGCGCAAACAAACTTTCCATTTCATTGGTTTCTATTTCCATTATGAAGTGTTGCTGTAAATTGTATTTTAAATGTGAAAACGCACACATCATCATTTAATTTAAAATTAAGGTTTTACCTCACAAAAAAGGCATATTTCTCGACGAATAGAATAGTACAATTAATCATGACCGTAAAAAAGGGTGTGTTTTTATATCAATTTATACCTGTGATACTTGTTCATTTCTTTCAAACAAATAACTTATCTTTTAAATCATGTATTAAAATGTACCTACTAAAATCCCAAAGTATATATTAAATACAATATAAACTTGTGTTTTACTCTATTTTTTAGTCGGGTCAAAAATATGTATTTTTAATTTTGTAATTCAATTTATTGAAAATGTTTATCATTTTATTCCAGAGATTATTGAAGAGTTTCAGTAACTTGGTCATATTTAATTTATATTTGTAGTTTTCTTTTTAAAAAAATTAAGAATGACTAAGAATCATATTTTTTTAAAGTCTGGATTTCAGCCGAGGTTTAATAAGTTTTCTGTAAATATGGAAGAAGTGAATAATGTTTTCAAAGACAGAATAGTATGGTATTCTATTCTCTCTGCTCTTCTCTGCGGAGAAACAGTGTGATGGTAAGGTAGTTCGTGAGTTACTTAAAATAATGTTAATTAACATATGCTTTGAATATCTCTTGTGTTGGCTCATGATGGGCTAAGTCAACCAGCATTGCGATATACAAATGTATTCCATGAACATTCCGGACGCTTGGCACGACCCGAGAATGTAAACAATCCATTCCTTCTAGGCGCCGCGACGGTCTTCGGCTTCCGGGAGACGCCGACGTCGCGCACCGACGCCAGGCCGTGCTGCCCGAAGCGCCTCCCGTAACGCCGAGGATGGACATTCCTTGCTTACCGGCTATCATTCGAAGCTTACCAAAACACATAACATACATCCTCTTCACCAAGTCTGAACAATCGTTAACTAAAGGTCGATTCCTCATTGTCGGTTTCTAGTTTATATATAAAAATAAAACTTTCGATAATTAATTCAGCAGTCACTTTTTGACTATATTTGATTACATCTATCCCTTTTGAATTGAAACTTTCTGTTGGGTAATATATCCAAAATAAAACACGGTTTTTGTTGGATTGAATTCTACATTTATTTATGTATATTTCAATACGTGACGCGTTTCGTCTTCTTAGGACATTATTAAACACTCAAAGGTGTGTACGGATCTCACATACTAATATGAGAGTTTCTGCTTACTAAAAAGCTTCTTTACATCTCACCAATACATGTCTCTAGTAAAGTTCTATTGATTCAAGAAAATTTAAAAAAAAATTCATATATATATATATAGAACTTCCAAGGATTTGTGTAGTGTGGTTGGTAATAATGGGTAGAATTGGTGAATGTTACACGTGTGTAAAGTGATCACTTAAACCAGACTATGACGGTCGTCAGCCCCGTAAATGCCCAGACTTCCATATTCTTCTTCATCTTTGATGAGATGTCAAAAAATAACTAGCTTAGATGGTGATATATATCATATAAGTGCATTTGTAGACACCTCTAACGATGACGAAGACCTCTGTTAGATAGATGGTACTTGTGGCGCCATCTCTGCATAAGCTTCCAAAGTACCAGTATGATATCACGAGCCAGTCTCGTCCAGAAGCGCGTCCGCGAGAATAGCCCGGCCATATGCCAATAAAGATAAAGAACCCAGAACGTTCAAGTCATCATTCAGCGACTTTCGACCAAAAAGCTTTCACCTCGATTTAGCTTTAGACAAATAATGTGCCCGAGACACTAAGCAGATCGGATAATAAATGTCCTTATCGTGACATGCATTAAGGTTTAATGTTGCTTGGCACAATTTCAAATTGCGCCGGCTAGAGTTTTCAATTTTACGGGCTTAGCTGAGGCGGGATATTATTAAAAGATCAATCTCTTACGAGCGCGTTACACAAGTGCGAAACGAGACGAGCTTTTATCCGAATGTTCTACAAGTTTTATAATCTGTTAGAAAATTGGACATCGATTCTGGCAACATTTTGTTTACCCGTAGTGGCACTCGAGGCGATATCGCTGTCATGTGGCTTGGCTTCGGGCGACTAATAATAATTTTATCGCCAGTGGTGGAAATTTGAAATGCATTAGGGAGAATATTCCTGTAATAAGTTAGTTCTTAAGAAAACAAGATAAAATAATATGGAAAAAATGTGCAAAAAACTGGTTATCTATAAAAAAGAGACATAAATTCAATATGCTGTTCTTTATACATAAAATTTTTAACGATATATTACCAAAATATTTTACAGATAAAATAGCTTTAAACAAAAAATTGTCAAGAACAGATTACTAGAAAGAATACTAAAATAAGACTGCCATTGTTGAAAAAAACCGAGTCGAAAAATTGTTTAATGTATAAGGGTTTCAAAATGTATGATGAGATGCCTGAATACATGAAGAATGAAGAGAGTCTGAAAGAATTTTAAATCAAATGTTTTGTTTACTGTAAGGAGATGTAAATATTTAAATATATAGATGATGTAAATTAAGTTTAAATAATAGTTTACATTAGTTGAAATATAAGCTAACTTAAGAAATAAAAAATAAAATAAAATAAAAAAAATCAAATGAATATCGTTCTTCCTTTTGGTCTGTTATCGAAGTTTTTCTATAAGGGTAAATGTTTTCAATATTTTAAGAGTCTCATCTTGATATGAAGTATGTATCATTTTAATACGAAAAAGATGATCATCTTTTAGCTTACGACATGGCTTTTGGTCGCTTTAAGTGATCATTTTACAGACTTGTGTAACGCTCACCGTTCTGCCCATTACTGCAAGAACGCAAGGCTGAGATAAATATTATCGACAAAATTAAGAAAGGTGTGTTTATCTGAATTTAGGCATGTGATTTGAATGAGTGAGGCAAGAAGAGTAAAATAAATTTATAAAATGTAAAAGAAACATAAGAAGATCGAGGAAAACTTTGCATGATCGACTATTACAATTGGCCTGGTCAGGTCAGGCGTCGGAATAATCGGAAGGTATGTATGAGAAGATGAATGAACGTGGAGGACGACCTCCAAAAAGGTGGAAAGACAGCTGGGAGTCAACATCCCAAGAGCTACAAGCGGAGGCATAAATAAATCCATAGGATCAAGAAAAAGAAGAAGACAATTTGGATAATGCGATCTGCGCTAAACCATTTTGATGATATGGGACCAGCTTAGGGTTAAAAATACGAATATTCGTAAAATATGCAAGCATAATAAAATGTAAGTGTTGGAATAAATAAATTCTTTGTACACTAGAGCAATTACTTTTTTAATTACTGCTCATTATAACGTACATGCATATTTGTATATTTGCGACAAAGCGTCATTTTACGGTACTTGATTCCACAGGGTGATTCAAAAGAATGTTACTTTTATATACACATTTTTTTTAGTTGATTAATTAGACAGGCTTGACGTCGAGGGCTCGATTCCCGCCAATTGGAAAATGATATAAAGAAAAATTAATTTTCCATTATTCTGGGTATTTCTGATGTAATGTAAACAAAAAATGTATTCTCTCTGCCTTTCCCTGCGGGGAAGCAGCGTTATGAGTTAGTTTATTAGTTGTGTCAATTAGCATTTGGACTAAATAGAGAAAATCAGATTTGTGAACAAGTATTTGGACGCAGTCAAAATGTTGTGAATAAAATACCTGGTCAAAATATAAACAAAAGCAAAAAAAAATCATGTTTTCAGGCGTTTCCCAGTATGTGAAATTCAGAGTTCGGATCATGCATACAGATAAAGGGGTCTCTGCTAAATGAAAGCTTTTTAAATCTAATTGTAGATGTCTGTTGTTAACTCAATAATGGAACGTCATAAGATTAATCATTTATATATGACTTCCAAAATTTGAGATGTGTGGTTGTATGAATACTAATCTTGAGTAGTATGCCGAATGTTACACGTGTGTAAAGTGATCACTTCACCCATCTACGTTAGGTCTAAAGTTCTATTAATATCCAGACTAACATATTCCTTCATTTAAAGATGAACGATAGATATTTTATATCAAGTTGACACACTTGTAAAATTTTATCGTCTCATCAGTTGGGTGAATATTACATCGTCTGATATAATAAATAATAAAAGTATGGTTGAAATATTTTTACATCGCTCTCCATATATGTGTCGCATACTCTCAAAATCCGCCAGATCCAATTTTATAAGATTTTAAAATAAATACTCTATCGGAATGCCAATTGTGGTTTTATAGATTAAAATGTTTACATACTTGAAAACCCTGCAAAAAATCCTTAAAAACAGCGTTGAATTTCAAATTCCGCTTTATTCATGGAACTTGCCTTCTGAATTATATCGGCCAATCAGAGAGAGGTGATAGGTCAAAAATTAAGATGATGTCATTATCGGTTTGTATCTCGTGTTATTTTTAAAAACTGAAAAAAAAATAAAAAAGGGAAAATTCTCTATTTCATAATATTTTCTCTAAAGTGTTGTTTTTGCATTTTGAAGAAAAGGTATTGTTCAATTATTTTTTGAAATATAATTACTATTTTTCAAATGGAGAAAAAACCCTCACGTTTTACCTAAAAAGATCTGTTGCACAGTAGAAATTTCAATAAGTGGCTTGATATTTATTTTTAATGAATTTTACTATATTTTTAAACTTTAAAAACGATCTCCTGAAAAAACAAGTTTTTTGATACATGACGTTGTTGAAAGAAGTGAGCGATATGTAAGTATCTATCTATGTTGAGATGCCAAAAAAAAAATACAGGGAATCTATTTTTTTCCTTTATATAAATGGCTACGTCTTTTTATTCACCCGGTTCCGTGACAGTATCACCGTGAACGGTGGACAGTGATAAAAATAATAATTGCCAGTTGACCGCTCACGCTACTGCGTTGTGGGTGCGTTTCCCTGCTTGTGTTTATTTGAACAAAGCCCACAGATCAAGATACCGTCACCAGTTAGCGTTCATTATGAACTAACATTATAATATTATTTTTATTTCACGAAAAGATATGATTATAATCTGTCTACTTTGTTTCCATTGTCTGCTTATGTGTCTCTGTGAAATTCGTCATAGATACTTAGCATTGGATCTCAAACTGTGCTACGCGGCGCCTTACTTCTTGAATTCCATAAAAAAAAATTGCCTATGTAGATTTGACCTGATTTTGATCAAACTGATTTTACCTCAACAAAGCTCATGGAAAGATATAATGAAAATTTTGAAAATAGGTGTCTGAGACAAATACTTGGTTTAAGATAACCCTGTCTATACTAAGAGAAATAAGGATGTCGGGAGAAAAACGCGGCAGCCTATCATGTCATAAGTTCTTAAATGGAGAAAACTTTACATCGGACACCTTATAACTGTTTGTGTTTTTTTATTATTATTTTTAATTTAGCTCTAAATTAAGTCTGCCTATTAATCTTCATTTTTGCTATATTTTATTCTTGCTATTTACTTTTAACTCATTTAACATTTCGCTCACTCCTTTCAAGAACGTCATAAATCAAAATTTGTCAATTTTCAGTTGTGCATGTTTTCGGAATGCTTAGAAAATATACTATATCCCAGCAAAAGCGGCATATTCCTAACTTAATATTTACCCGCTACAGAGCAGAAAGTGTTGTTTTTGCATTTTGAAGAAAAGGTATTGTTTAATTATTTTTTTAAATATACTAAATATTTTTCAAATGGAGAAAAAACCTTCAAGTTTTACCTTAAAAGATCTGTTGCACAGTAAAAAGTTCAATAAGTGGCTTGATATTTATTTTTAAAACATTGTGTTATATTTTTAATCTTTAAAAACGTTATCCTGAAAAATCAAGTTTTTTGATTTATGACGTTCTTGAAAGGAGTGAGCGATTTGTGAAATTTGTAATTGAAATGTTACAATTACCCTTTGTTATTCATTATTATAAATGTATTTATGTTAATGTTCTGTTAAATTTCTTTATAAAAAAGCAACCGAAAAAAAAAATTAATTAAAAAATGTACATGGTAGAGACACATTTTGATAACGTCGCCTTCTAAGGAACATGGATTTGTAAATTGTGGCTTGGGAGCCATATGCAGTTCTTTGAAATTTTAAGTATGGCTCCTACACAAATATCTCTTCGACCCTACGTATTCATGAGAACAATCCTTATTAAAAACAAGCTTTAAAATATTATTTTTGACATCTCATCAAAGATGAAGAAGAATATGGAAATCTGGGCATTTACGGGGCTGACGACCGTCATAGGCTGGTTTAAGTGATCATTTTACACACGTGTAACATTCACCAATTCTACCCATTATTGACAACCACACTACTCAAATGCTTGGAAGTTCTGTATATATGAACCAATTTAGAAACCTTGTTCTTGAATCAATAGAACTTCACTAGAGACATCTATTGGTAATTCTTAAATATTTGAAGTTTTGTTGAAATTGTTAAGTATTACATTTCGGAGTTGAAAAAATCATTTAAGAATCTCGAAGATAAACTAATTAATTAACGAATTAAAATATTTGTCACCCTTTAAGAAATTCTGGAAAAGTTGAAAAAGCACAGCGAACTACAAAGCTGTGTCCAAATAATTGCCCCCCGTTAATTTAAACATTAATGTCGTTGTAAATTTAAATTAAGATTAGGCCCCGCGAGGAGGTGAGTGACCCGCGGGATGTGATTTCCTGGAGCCGCGATGGGAAAGTGGCTAATTTGCCTCGGGACAGAACCTAATTACGCCGGTTCGCGCTCATTACAGATTTGTAACACCGAGTGTCACCTCGCATGGTCATCGCAGTAAATTAGGGTGACATTTTGATGGCGTAACCATTTTTTCTTTATTTCGTGTAGTACTTTTTTTCGGTCATTCTCACATTATGACTACTCTTATCATACCAAATGATCTAAAAAAAAATATATATACTACAATTTTTGGACTTGTCTACATGGATGAAGTGAAATATAGAATTATAGATATTTACAGGGTTTGTGAAATCCACAAATCTGCAAATGATATGCAACCATATCAGTGAAATTTTGAAAGTGGTATATATTCCATCTGTTTTTAGAAAACTTTATACCAATTCGCTAAAACGTTTGTTTTGTATGAGATATATTTCAAAATTATTTCAGATTTTAAGTAACGCGTATATATGCATATATAGCTATCAAGCTATGGTAGTATTTATTGAATTGTTACATCAATTTTGCGGATTAATGTGATTTTATAAATGTAAACACGACTAGTTTCGAGAACTACAGATGAGAACATCCTACGCGTGAAAATGCAAACTCTTGTATTTTCTATATTATTTCGAGAAATAAAAATACTTTGTGTTCTGATCCACTCACATTTGTGAGTGGATCAGATGTGAGTGGATCAGAACACACAGTATTTTTATTTCTCGAAATAATATATCAAAATGATCCACAAAGTTAATGCTTTCAATATTCAAAACATCTAGTATTTTCACCTGTTGACGACAAAACCTAGTCGTGCATACATTGATTTACTCAAAAGTGCACACATTCAAGTGTTTTATATTTATATGTTTAAAGTTGTTAGAGAGTAGGTTCGAACCCATAAATTCTGACTCTGCTTCACTAACCACGGGACCGCAACCTGATGTATAATTAAATACATTATCTATAGATTTATACATGAATGTAATCAGTTACCCTTGATAAATCACGTTCATAATTATATTAAATAAAAATGAAAATTAATTTTAAAGTCTTTCCTTCATTTTGACAGTTCCCCAAAAAGGCAAAAACCACTGTCAAGTATTATATGTTTTATTGTAGGTACATTCGGGTCGTAAATTATTATATTTTAATGGAATATGATATTATAGAAAACGCGTTTTTTATTTATAATCCAACCAGGTACTTGAAATAAATTATTATTATGTCTTTAAGAAATATCTGCTTTAAAAAACGTCATCATTAAAGTGTCACAATGTCACCCTAATTTACTGAGACGACCATAACGAGAGATACACAGTGACGTACTAGAACGAATCTTTAATTTTGAATCTCGTTTTTTGTACATATGTTACATTCATACATACAAAAATACAAACATATATATTTTTTAATATAAAATTTGCTTAGTAAAAACCATCGTTTTCTTAAAATCCATTGTGACATATGTTTCGATGCATTTCGCATCATTTTGAAACACGCTTTGTGAAGGTAAGTCTAAATTTTAAAAGTTGGTACTTGGGATTATTTTGTTATTATTTATCTAATTTTTATTTTTTATCAGGGGAACATAGACAATTGGGGGGAGGGTTTAGTCATTGTTTATTGATACTTATGGGTTTATTATTTTTAACATTTTTGTGAATTTATATTGTTTCAAAATGTTGCATTTCATAAATTTTCGAAGGAATAATTTCAAAAATTTCTACGTTATTGTTATCAAATGTAGTATAATCTATTAAACGGTTAGCAAATTCTGAAAAGTTTTTTATTTATTAAAACAAAATTTTCTCATCATTCAACTCTTCATCCTTCAACGTCTCAAGGATACAACTCTAAAATTTAGATTCTGTGGCGTTCTATCCTTTCTGCCAACTCTTGCAGCGAAACAACTTTACGATTCTAGTAGTAGTAAAAAAATTAAATATGAAATAATAAAAAAAAAACTGACTGAAGTGTGTAAATACTGCTATGGTAGTGAAGGGTAGTATTGTTTGCATGCTGTGGTGGTGATTGTCCTGACGAAGAGACGGATACGTCTAAAAACTGGTAGATATAAAAATCTCGGTGAGTGGTTATATACTAATATTACTAACATTTTTGTAGTAAAATAAATAAGTAAAACGACTGACTTCGTTAGTATACCAGTTTCACAATTGTTCGACTAACTAACTAATTAAGTAACCATCACGCCGTTTCCTCATAGAAGTAGGCTGAGAGAATAAAACGCCATACTCCTCTGTCTTTGCAAACTTTTCTCACCTCTTCCACATACATGCATCTCCTTAAACATACCCGACGATCATTTTGACTCCTGGCCAGACCACTTTCAAGTATTTGAATAACCTGATCAAATCAAGTTTTTTTGCGGTCTTCCTCTTTCTTTTACCATAATTATTAGAATGTTAGAAATCCAGACCAATGTATTAATATTTACCCAAATATTATTCGACGAAGATTGTACGCATACGGAAGTGAACGAATAGCGAAACTCCACGCTATTTTTGTGGCGTCCTTTCGATCCCCGAATGCGACGCAAATAACGAATCCCCAATTAAGCGAGCTCGTACGGAGTGGTAACTCAGCATCACTAACGACAGATGGAAATCGTACGCCGCCGTAATCACAATATGGACCATAATTACAAACCAGTGCCGCCGGACGTCACAAAATGTGAATACCATTACCTCGCCATTTGGGGGGATTTTTTTAAACAGGAGTGTACTTGAGATATCTACAATGTTTTTCTTAGATCACTTAGAAGTCCACAGTCTTAAATTACTTCTACTTACTTACAAATTAATTATATTCAAATTCATTTTCTGATTTTTTTAAAAAAAAATAAAATCATGATTTTCAACCCCTAACATGTAATGTACAGGTTTTTCACTTCAAATTGTACGTTTTATAAACCAAATTGGACGCCTCATCAATCAAATTGGACGTTTTACAAAAGTAAATGGAAATTAAGTTGTATTTTATAATTTTTACATAAAAACTAAGAATTTTTAAAAATGTACTCATATTGGTACATCACATACCGTCAGTGTGAACGCCTGACCAATTTTTTTTTATTAATTAAGTGCGATTAATTAAGCAAGTGCGTTAGTCATCAAGTTGGCAAACCTGTGCGGCGCGCTGTTATAGTATGTGCACATCAGTGTACTCAACTTTTCAGACAAGGTTTTCAATACTAATTTAAATGATGAGTACTACTTTGAGTATATTTTTTAAATTCTAACTTTTAAAACGTCCAATTAGATTTGTAAGGCGTCCAATTTGAAGTGAAAGTCGTCGCTAGCCTGCCAGTATCGAGTAGACGAATAGGCAGAATACCTTTTTGGCAAGAAAAAACCACCACGCAAGAGAAAAAAGATATTAATGACCTTTCCTTAATTTTAATTATTCTTGATCCGGCTCTGTTCTGTGGCTCACTTAAGACCGGTATATTATTAAATTACGAGTATATTCATTACTTACAAATTTGTTTAAAGATGTGTAAATTAAGGAACGTGTCCTTAAAATGTTTTTTACATACACAATTAACACGTGCTTTCATTATTATTTTCCCAGTATTATAAAAGTTACATTAATAAGTGCATAGGGTACTGCATTTATTTTAATAATCCCTGTGATTTAAAGCTTTTACCCTGAATAAAATACCCGCTATTAAACTTACAGTTGAATTTACTTTTAAAACCACTGATTTATGACACTTTAAATTACTTAGTATATGTTGCTAGTTTTTAGAACGCTGAAAACTTTATAATATGCATCATTAAGTCAAAATTTGTATATTTTTAAGATAACGTTTTTTACCACGATTTTTAATCTACAACTTCCATTCCGAAGTCGAATCGTATCTTTTGTTTGTATTTTTGTACATACTCTGATATAGCTAGCAGTAAAGTTATGTGATTTATACATCGCTCACTCTTTTCAAGAACGTCATAAATCAAAAAACTAGATTTTTCAGAAGAACGTTTTTAAAATTTTAAAATATAACACAATGTATTTAAAATAAATATCAAGCCACTTATTGAACTTCTTACTGTGCAACAAATCTTTTTAGGTAAAACCTGAAGGTTTTTTCTCCATTTGAAAAATATTTAATATATTTAATAAAAATAATTAAACGATAACTTTTCTTCAAAATGCAAAAACTACATTTTCTGCCCTGTAGCGGGTAAATATTAAGTTAAAAATATGCCGCTTTTGCAGGGATATAGTACATCATCTGGGCATTCCGAAAACATGCACAACTGAAAATTGACGATTTTTCAAAACCCTCAGGTTTACCTAAAAAGATCTGTTGCACAGTAAAAATTTCAATAAGTGGCTTGATATTTATTTTTAATAAATTTTACTATATTTTTTTTTTTAACTTTTATTTTTAACTTTAAAAACGATATCCTGAAAAAACAAGTTTTTTGATACATCGCTCACTCCTTTCAAGAACGTCATAAATCAAAATACTTGATTTTTCAGGAGAACGTCTTTAATGTTTAAAAATATAATACAATTTATTTAAAATAAATATCATGCCACTTAATAAACTTTTTACTGTGCAACAGATCTTTTTAGGTAAAACCTGATGGTTATTTCTGCATTTGAAAAATATTTAGTTTATTTAAAAAAATAATGAAATAATACCTTTTATTCAAAATGTAAAAACAACACTTTCTGCCCTGTAGCGGGTGAATATTAAGTTAAAAATATGCCGCTTTTGCAGGGATATAGTACATCATCTGGGCATTCCGAAGACATGCACAACTGAAAATTGACGATTTTTGATTTATGACGTTCCTGAAAGGAGTGAGCTACATGTGGACATCTATCGTCATGATTGTGGGCCCTTCGTGCAGTGTGCTCAGTTCGTCTGGATACCGCGGGACCAGTTTTATTGCGAGCAATGTCCACCGCAACATATCTTAATTTCATTGTTTTATAACGCGCCGTAAATGTGGTGGTCCGGCGAGGGACAATCAAGATTGGATATGTGGATACGTGGGTCATATTATATTTATTATTGGCCACATTATGTACGGAGGTATAATAATATATGAATTCCCCCCGGGCGCGCCGTGAAGCGGACCGCTTGCGACATACGATGCGAGATGTCTTCCCAATGCCGATGGACCATAGAAATACAGAGTGGTCCAAAAGTCTTGTCGACTACTCTATATATATATATATATATATATATATATATATATATATATATATATATATATATATATATATGTATATATATATATATATATATATATATATATATATATATATATATATATATATATATATATATATATATATATATATATATATATATATATATATATCGCTCACTCCTTTCAAGAACGTCATAAATCAAAAATCTTTAATTTTCAGTTGTGCATGTTTTCGGAATACCCAGAAAACGTACTATATTCCAGAAAAAGAGGCATATTTAAGCTTAATATTTACCCGCTATAGGACAGAAAGTGTTGTTTTTGCATTTTGAAGGAAAGGTATTGTTTAATTATTTTTTTAAATAAACTAAGTATTTTTCAAATGGAGAAAAAACCTTCAGGTTTTACTTAAAAAGATGTGTTGCTAAGTAAAAAGTTCAATAAGTGGCTTGATATTTATTTTTAATACATTGTATTTTATTCTTAAACTTTAAAAACGTTCTCCTGAAAAATCAAGTTTTTTGATTAATGACGTTCTTGAAAGGAGTGAGCGATATGTGACTTTCGGAACAGCGTGTACTTATTCTCAGGTAGGTACATGTTGTTAGACAAGTATTGTAATTTGTATGCCCTCTTATCTTATATCATTTTAAGTAGGTACCAACCAAAATAACGTTGCAATAAATTTCAACACCATTTTCAACGTAACGAAAAAAAAGATAATCCAATTTGGACTTATAACAGTTTTACAGTAGAATGAGAATTTATACAAAAAGAGACAAGAGACCTTTTAATTCGTAAAAATGTCAATTGAGATTCATTACAAATCACTCAAAACAGATAAATCTCGTCCGATTTTATAGTTTGATAAATTTACGTGAGATTTATTTCAATTTATTACAAACGGGAAACCGATAAGACCTGACCCCTTAACTGTCAACGTAAAATTTTAAAAGACATTTATTTGAGCACTTACAAAATACCTTTTGACATTCTACCAACTTATGAGATTGCAAATACAATGCTTCAAATAATGTTTAAAATGACTCACCGTATCAATTTTTAACAAAGAAATTCATAATTATAATACACGAGGACGTAGCAAAATGCATGTGGAGCCGATAAACACTACTAAATTTAAAGTAAGGTCCTTAAAATATATTGCCTATACTAAAATTAACCAGCTGCCTGACATATCGCTCACTCCTTTCAAGAACGTCATAAATCAAAAAACTTGATTTTTCAGGAGAACGTTTTTAAAGTTTAAAAACATAATACAATGTATTAAAATAAACATCAAGCCACATATTGAACTTTTTACTGTGTAACAGATCTTTTTAGGTAAAACCTGAAGGTTTTTTCCCCATTTGAAAAATATCAAGTATATTTAAAAAAATAATTAAAAACTACCTTTTCTTCAAAATGCAAAAACAACACTTTTTGCCCTGTAGCGGGTAAATATTAAGTTAAAAATATGCCTCTTTTGCTGGGATATAGTACATTTTCTGAGCATTCCGAAAACATGCACAACTGAAAATAGACGATTTTTGATTTATGACGTTCTTGAAAGGAGTGAGCGATATATAAAATAGAACCCGTTCGGAAATCCAAAATAAATGATCTGAAAAAATACTTTATGGAAAGATATATATGTAGTGATTAGTCATATTTTCGTATTTTGTTTTTCCCTTATGTTTTTTTAATTTTCTCATGTGTTATATTTTCTAATTTGTTTATTTTAAACATACCTCTTTAAACATACATTTCCTTTTATTTTTTGACATCTCATCAAAGATGAAGAAGAATATGGAAGTCTGGTCATTTACGGGGCTGACGACCGTCATTCACAATGAATTCAATGTGTGTGAATATTATCCAGGATTCGGATCTCACATACTAATGTAAGAGTTTCTGCTTAATAAAAAAAGCTTCTTTACATCTCACCAATAGATGTCTCTAGTGAAGTTCTAGTGATTCAAGAACGAGGTTTCTAAATTGGTTCATATATATAGAACTTCCAAGAATTTGAGTAGCGTGGTTGTCAATAATGGGTAGAATTGGTGAATGTTACACGTGTGTAAAGTGATCACTTAAACCAGCCTATGACGGTCGTCAGCCCCGTAAATGCCCAGACTTCCATATTCTTCTTCATCTTTGATGAGATGTCAAAAAATAATATGAAAATAACTCCTGTAATTGGAGATAATCCAGATTTTGTGAACAAGTATTTGGACACACTCAAAATGTTACCTCTTTCCTTATGTCTTTCTCATTTATTTCTTTTAAATATGCTTCTGACCTTATGTTTTTCTCATTTAAGTATTTATTTTAAATATTAATACAAATAAATGAGAAAAGCCCTTTAGAGGGTTTACTTTTCCTGACAAATTGCAACATAATGTTACATGTATTTCTCCGCATCCTCGTACTGTAAATGTCACTTCTCCCATTTCTGAGTTCCTGGCACTCACTCGATGTAATCGCACTGAAATCACTCGATTGTCCCTAAATTCCCGATCAATTAGCGGCCTATCGCGGCGTCCATCTTGAATTCCCTGCAACCAATCACAGCTTGTCCCTGATTGGACGTCCTTTGGCGGCCTTTTGCGTTCTTGTCAACCGCTGTTACATGTCTTAAGATTCTGTAAAAGATATCAACTCGATTGAAATTGATACGGTATAAATAAACAACTAAAAAACAGATTGAAGACCAACTTTCATTTCATTTACTAATATAAGAGTTTCTGCTTGATAAAAAGCTTCTGTACATCTCACCAATAGATGTCTTTAGTGAAGTTCTAGTGATTCAAGAACAAGGTTTCTGAATTGGTTCATATATTTGGAACTTTCAAGAATTTGAATGGTGTGGTTGTCAATAATGGGTAGAATTGGTGAATGTTACACGTGTGTAAAGTGATCACTTAAACCAGCCTATGACGGTCGTCAGCCCCGTAAATGCCCAGAATTTCATAATCTTCTTCATCTTTGATGAGATTTTAAAAAATAACTTTTTCTGTAAAAGTTGTTTTTTTTTAAACAATATCATACGAAAATAGAAATCAGAGCATTCCAGGGCTTAAGACCTGGCATTTGGCTGGCTTATTAAATATCATCTGTAAGGTGAAAATCCAGATAGTTAAAAATGATAGAGAATGGAGAGTGAATGCTAGGAACAGAATTACTCAAAAATTTATATTGTAAGTTAAAAAATAAACTTTTTCTTCCAATTATAAATGAATATTTTATTGTTTGTGATTGAAATGCTTTATTTTAATGTCAGCCCCGTAAAATTCTTCTTCGTCTTTGATGAGATGTCAAAAAAATGGATAAAATACACTGAATATAATTCTTTGTTATAAACTGTTTCTAGATTATACAATTTCTGGATTATTTTTACACCTGTTCATATAAAGTTGGCGCTATTAACGACACTAGCGGATTTAGTGAAAGTTAAATCTGAAATAATTAATCAAATCGACATAATATTATTAGTATACACGATTGTGGGAACCTATCTCAGCATCACTAAATCAACTCGACTAAATATCTACTATACTTGAACAGGCATACCTCACTTGGCGACACTAATTCAGAGTCGGAATCACTTGACTTTCACGCACGGTCTACCATAAATGTTTTGTGTATTAAAAGCCTTTATAACTTTGTGCTATAGTTATATATCAGATTTGTGCTATAGTTATATATCAGATTTATACTAGGTGACGATCAAATGCCGCCTAAACAATGCATGCACTGCTCCTATTCTCTTATATGACTGTAAAACATAGCATCTTACAAGGGCTCAGAGCAGCCGTGAACTTAGCTATGAGAATCAGTGTCTGCGAATAATTTTAGGTGTGCGATGGTTTTACTTTGTGATGATTGAAGAGATAAGGCGTAGGACGCAGTAAATCTTGGTCACAACTGTCGTCAAGAAAAGGCGATTCAGTTGGCTAGGTCACGTCACCACTGCTGACAATTCGTCGGCAGATCTCTCTGAACTCCGGGACACGGACCGGACTTGGGAGGATGCAATGTAGCTGGCAGCCGACAGAATAACCTGGAGACAGTTTGTGGGCTGTATTTGCTCCACAAAGGGAGCGGATATAGTTTATACTAAGTTAAGTTAATATAATACTATCAGACAACAATCAGAAAACCTGGAGAGGCTTATCATCACCGGAGGCCTAAAATGTCGGAGAGCTAGAGGTAGATCTCCTATTCTATGGACCAACCAGGTGTATATCTGTATACTTTGAATAATACCACTTAAAAACACCACTTCATGACTACGGGTTTCGGAATGATCATTGAATCATCAGGTCAGTCTACATTTGACCATAACTTTTTTTGTGCATCTGTCTTGAGGTATGAATTTAAATAACTCGTTTTCAGGATTTTATTTTTCAGTTGGCTACATTATTTATTTTATCGACTATGCCCCCTAAAACTACATAAAATTTTGTTATATTTGTAGGAATGTTCATATGTTTTGTATTTTATGTTTAGAAATTACAAGAAAGTATTTATTTTATTAATTATACGCACCGGCGAAAAAACACAGCATGTGACATTTTACCAAGGAATTTACACAATCCTGACTCCAAACAGGTAGTATTAATCTGTGTATTAATCACCTACTAATTTATGGGATCAAAGTATTAAAAAGTACTTTATCACCGTTCAAGCGACTGCCGTATCTATGGTCATTTATAAAAGGTTTATTTTGCCATCAAAATACAAGTATTTATGTTCCTGCAACTGTATTCAAATGGATGTCAGTATTTTATTTAGAATTTATAAGTGGAATTGAATGCCTAGCGATTTTATTATCAGGAAGAAAAAAATCAAAAGATAACGACATAATAAAGATAATTTGAATATAGTAAAACTCAAGCGGAATATTTTTGTTGAAGACTGGTTAGAATAAGACTTACTACATTAATAATGTATAAAATAATTATTTTTTTGACATCTCATCAAAGATGAAGAAGAATATGGAAGTCTGGGCATTTACGGGGCTGACGACCGTCATCGGCTGGTTTAAGTGATCACTTTACACACGTGTAACATTCACCAATTCTACCCATTATTGACAACCACACTACTCAAATTCTTGGAAGTTCTATATATATATGAACCAATTTAGAAACCTTGTTCATGAATCACTAGAACTTCACTAGAGACATCTATTGGTGAGATGTAAATAAACCTTTTTTTAAGCAGAAACTCTTATATTAGTATGTGAGATCCGACTCCTGGATTATAATCACACACATGAGAAACGCCAGGAAATACCATTTTCATTTTTATTACTAAGCTTATAATTTGACCAGATAATTTATTTACAACATTTTGAGTTCTAGTGATTCATGAACAAGGTTTCTAAATTAATTCATATATATAGAACTTCCAAGAATTTGAGTAGTGTGGTTGTCAATAATGGGTAGAATTGGTGAATGTTACACGTGTGTAAAGTGATCACTTAAACCAGCCTATGACGGTCGTCAGCACCGTAAATGCCAAGACTTCCATATTCTTCTTCATCTTTGATGAGATATCAAAAAAATAATATATAATTAACTCCTGTAATTGGAGATAATCCAGATTTCGTGAACAAGTATTTGGACACACTCAAAATGTTGTATATAAAAATAATATTTACTATTTATTTTTATCCATTTAAAAATAATATTTCAGGTATTTCATACATTATGAAAATTTTAGAAATCAACGTGCAATGGTAAATAATAAAGCTAACTTACTTTCTCGCAGGGGTAAGCAGAGTGAAAAGAAAGCCACACATTCTTCTATTCGAATCCATTAATGAAATGATAGAAAACACATTAGAATGTGTATTCTATCTTGTTTTTCTTTATATTTAACTAGACTGAGTCACAGTAACGTGTACCCGGGTAGAAAGAGTTTTTAAAACTGACAGGGCATTAACAAATTGACGATTTGTTTCTTACAAAACGTTGGATAAAATACAACATTTTGAGTGTGTCCAAATACTAGTTCACAATTCTGGATTATCTCCAATTACAGGAGTTATTTTCATATTATCTGACGAGATGCATGAATGTGGAAGAGGCGAAGATTGTTTGCAAAGACAGATTGGTGCGCGTTCTATTCACTCTGCCTACGCCTGCGGGAAAGCGGCGTGATGGTTAGTTCGTAAGATTTTCGTTTGTTGATAATTGTTGGTTTTGACATGTTGAGCGTATGAGTGAAGAAAGAACGGTTAAACAGATTTATGAGGCGAATGTAGTTGGAAAAAGAAGCAGAGGACGACCGTGGAAAACTTGGCACAATCAGGTATGTCAAATACTTGAAAGCGGCCGGGTCAGGAGTCGTAATAATCGTCGGGTATGTATGAGGAGATGCATGAATGTAGAAGAGGCAAAGAATGTTTGCAAAGACAGAGTGGTGTGGCGTTCGATTCTCTCTGCCTACCCTTGTGGGGAAGCGGCGTGATGGTTATTTATATTGGTAATAGAAAACGTTTATACATAAATCAAGAACTGTAAGCAGAAAACGTTTATAAATCAAGAGATGCGAGCAATTCATATGTCAAAAGCTGTAAAACTGCGTCGCGTTAGAAACTTTAAAATTGAGATGAATATCAATGCGTTACGGTAGAATCCGATAATTTGCCTAGAAATGGAACAATTGCGATCGTAAAAATAATAACGCCTCTCGGAATAATTGATAGTTTGCCAATCTGCGTACTAATAATGTGTGCCGCCAAAAAATGGAGCGACGGAAGAGCTATAGCTTGGACATCGACCGTGGTGCCTGTCAAGATGCTAGAATTATGATTATTTGATCATTTCAGCCTTGTATTGCTTGCCACAAAAATTGTGGGCATATAGAAAAATTAGAGCAGTTTTATGACATGACGCTCATCAAATTTAGACCTTTGATTCTAATGTAAAATACAAATTTCGTAAAGATGTGTTGAAAATTAATTCATGAAATACATATTTTCAATTGTTCCGAGTATTTGTGATGTAATTTTAAAAAGGTTTGTAAATGAGATATGTATATGTATACATCGCTCACTCCTTTCAAAAACGTCATATATCAAAAAAATGTTTTGCAGGAGATCGTTTTTAAAGTTTAAGAATATAAGAAATGAATTAAAAATAAATGTCAAGCCACTTATTAAACTTTTTACTGTGCAACAGATCTTTTTAGGTAAAACCTGAAGGTTTTTTCTCCATTTGAAAAATATTTAGTAAATTAAAAAAAAAATGTAAAACAATACATTTTCTTCAAAATGCAAAAAACAACACTTTCTGCCATGTAGCGGGTAAATATTCAGTTAAAAATATGCCGCATTTGCAGGGATATAATACATTTTCTGGGTATTCCGAAAACATGCACAACTGAAAATCGACGATGATTGATATATGACGTTGTTGAAAGCAGTAAAATGTATGTATATATATGCAAAAGATACACATTTAAAGACATATTGAAAGCTGTACCACCGCATTCCCAGATCTGATGCAGTAGCATCTAGGCTTCTCGTCATCTTGCAAAGCAATTTATTGTTTGTTTTATGAACTAAGTTGCGAAAATTATAGAAAATGTGAGACAAAATTGTATCTCGATTTTACTATGAATTTACATTTAAATGCTTTCAATATCCTTGTCACTGCCAATCTAAATAAATACAAGTTTGATATAAAAAAAATAGGATTTCTTTAGGATAAATGAACGAAAAGAGATGCGTTATCCTCCTCTTCATGAAACACATAATTACAAAATACAAATCACAATAATGTACCGTCACTGAGTTTTCCAACATGTAACAACACTTGTTTGTAAAAAAGAAAATTATTTATGATATGTAATCAAAAACGACATGGCCGAAGATGCGATCTTTTTCAGATCAACCCACCTCCATTATCCATTTATGAAGAGCTTTTTCATTTTTCAAGTTTATATTTTTAATGACTTTATGAGTAAAAGAAGCAGTATGTTTTGTATCTTTTAAATATGCTTCTTACCTTATGTGTTTTCATGTTTCTTTTAAATATGCTTTTTACCTTATGTTATTTTTATATGCATATTTATTATACATGTTTATTGTTTTATATATTATATACCATGTATTAGTTTTGGTTAATTTTTTAAAATCTTTTTTTGTAACTTTCTTATTTTTGTTCCAGTCTTGTTAACCTTAGTCCAATGTCCCAAAATGATAAATATAAATTACTCATCGGGAATATTATATATAGGACTTATGTATGTAATATGTTTTGGAAAAAAATATATGAAAATTACAAAATAAAAAATATATACAACTTCATCCCGTGATAATCAAAATTACCAAAAGAGGTATGTATTAGGGTGTGTTTCTATGTTAAACTAATTGTCTTCCCGTTACACTTATCGACTTTAAATATATTAAAATGAAGAACATAGAAAAATTGACGACAAAGCCAAAAACTAATAAGTTACAGCTTTTTTTGGCCATTCGTAGTTCAAACGAAATATTTTTTTACAGTTATGTGACATATGTACAAAAATTACCATTCATATATACGAAAATTGACTCGAACAAAACTGTTACCGTTTCAGTACGATTTCTAATCGTATCACCATAAATAATTGTAGCAGCCACCTAGAAAAAAGCGCTATCCTTCTATATCGTCATATTTTACACAGCCACATATCACTTGGTGCCTTTTTCTTAAAAGTTCCGTAATTACCAAATTACTGGGCCCAATTTGGTTGTGAAAATATTTCAGAAATAATTATTATTGATTATATTAGAAGTCATGTGTTAAATGTCCGGTACAGAAAATGTAATGGTAATAAAACTAAATTTGTAGGTTTAGTTATATGTATTTTTTTGTAGATCATGATACACATATGCGTATGTAATTAACCTTAAAATCTAATCTCTTAAAATAGTGTTCAACTTCTTTGAATCTCTTAATTACATACGAATTAATTATTTAATTGGTGTATTGATTTGTTAGCTTTTCAGTATAAGTCGAAATATTTTGATATTATTATCTTAACTTGATATAACACATCTATCGATCTTTTTATGTGAAGATTGATGGAAGTCAGAGCATTCTAGGGCTTATGACCTGGCATTTATCTGGCTTAAGCGATATCATTTGCAGGGTGAATAATCCAGTGTCTGACTTAATAAATAAAGAAGGGAAAAGAAGCTTTTCATGAAGTAGAAACTCTTTTATTAGTACATCGCGCACTCCTTTCAAAAACGTCATAAATCAAAAACTTGATTTTTCAGGAGAACGTTCTTAAAGCTTAAAAATATAATACAATGTATTAAAAATACTTTTTACTGTGCAACAGATCTTTTAAGGTAAAACCTGAAGGTTTTTTCTCCATTTGAAAAATATTTAGTACATTTAAAAAAATAATTAAACAATACGTTTTCTTCAAAATGCAAAACAACATTTTCTGCCCTGTAGCGGGTAAATATTAAGTTAAAAATATGCCTCTTTTGCTGAGATTAAGTACATTTCCTGGGCATTCCGAATATATGCACAACTGAAAATTAACGATTTTTGGTTTATGACGTTCTTGAAAGGAGTGAGCGATATGTGGTCCGGATTATAATCCTAGATTATAATCACACACATGAGAAACGCCAGAAAACATCATTTTCATTTTTATTATTTTAGCTTATAATTTGACCAGTTAATTTATTCACAACATTTTGAGTGTGTCCAAGTACTTGTTCACAAATCTGGATTATCTCCTAACTTAGTTATATAAGTCCTATAATTGGAGATAATCCAGATTTGTGAACAAGTACTTGGACACACTCAAAATGTTGTACGTACTAACTATGTGTATATAATCAAGTTTGCATAAAATACCAAACTCTTAAACGTAAATATTATCGTCAGGTAAAGGACACTAGTAAACTAATAAATAATGTTTTTTTCTCCTTGATTGGTGCCATTAGTAGGTACTGTGAGATGAATAAAGATGACTTCACCAATTTATATAACTGGATATACTAAAATATGTTTGTCGTGTAATCAAATGTATTGGCGTTAACGCCTTTTTGTAATTGAGGACAGGTCCGGAGTTGGGTTTGTATTGCCGAAATAATAATTACAATATACATTTATTAATATATGATATTGCAAAATTATCAACTAAATCGTTTTTCTTCTCTTAAGCGAATTAAATTGAACTTAAATTATAGTACCTAAGTACATAAAAAAAAATTAATAAATCATAATCAGAGTACCTCGGCTGTCCAAACTCAAAACACAGTAAGGGACATTTTTTGTAGTACGTTTTTTTTGCATTTTTGGACTTAGTGGATTCTACTTAGTCCAAAAATGCAAAAACAAACGTACTTCAAAAATGTCCCTTACTGTGTTTTTAGTTTCGACAGCCGACCTGTCCTTTGAACTAATTATGCGCTGAGTTCACCTATGTTTCGAATGGCTAGTTTAAATAATCGGATTGATTTAAGGCTTGTTTGTTGTACCTTGACCGTTAATTTTTTTCAGTCTTATGTAATAAAATAAAATACATACATTTATTTAAAAAATGTATCAAGAAATACGAATAATGAATTCGAACCTAAAACCTCTGACTCAAAAACTCATGACACTAACCACGTGATTACATCCCGACTCAAAATCATATTATACTTGCATCTAACCATGTTTTTACACAATTTTTTAAAATAATTTTTGAAGTTTTTTTTATTACCTACTTTTATTTCATTATTTGGGTTCCATTTCGCCCCTGCTCAGATATGTTAGAGGTCGCTTGATGTCCACGATTTGCGTTTAATGTGTCCGACATGCCTCGAGCAATAAGAGAATGTCAAATGTCTTTATGGACGTCCAATTATATTGAGGAAAAAAAACTATATAATTACACACGATGCTCGACTGTCGCGTACAGCCT
This sequence comes from Brachycentrus maculatus, assembly GCF_059751285.1. Classification (NCBI taxonomy): domain Eukaryota; kingdom Metazoa; phylum Arthropoda; class Insecta; order Trichoptera; family Brachycentridae; genus Brachycentrus; species Brachycentrus maculatus. The sequence continues at coordinate 1,918,702 of NW_028280859.1, forward strand.
CTTTCGGTAATGGCGGATTGAAGATGTGGGTTTTTTGTCCCGACGAACGGAGATTTTTTCGATTTAACTATGACCATAATAAATTGCCGTACATCGCGGATGCGACCCCGTTCCTATGGAGTTTACAGTGAATGCTCATCCTAATGTGCGGATATTTTTTTAAAGTTTTATTTAATTAATGTACCTATTTGGAATTTGCAACTAATTTCAATCTAAAACTTTGGCTATGAATGATTAGGTACTATTTTTGGTCAGTACTTCTCTACGGAGTTGAATCGTGGACCCTCGAGATTAGCACTATGAACCGATTTAAGACATTCGTGAATAAAGTATGTCACCCCACCGAGATAGAGACATCCAACTGTGGACAGTTATTGTTGCAATGTGTATTTAATTCATATTAAATTGTATTATTTTGTCAATTTACTTTGTTTTCTGTTGTTTTGCTTGTATTATCTAGATATTCTCTTTTTAATTATGTAAATGTCTCGTCACGGGCTATGCTTAGTGAGGCGTTCATAAAAAAAATTTAATATGCACTGTAAAAATTATATTAAAGTATTGTACGAAGTATTGTAAAAAAAAAAAAAAAATAAAAAAAAAATCTTTATAAAATTAATTAACTTTGTTTTCACCACTTTATTTATTAATACAATTTAACCTACCGGTTTCGACAATACCTTGTCATCATCAGGGTTTATTTGCAATCAAAAACATTAAAATACTCTCACCAAAACTTCCACACACTCCATACAAATCCTAAATGTAATGTTACAAATGAAATGTAAGTATAAAATAATAATTATTTTTTGTATATATATTAATTTTTATATAATTATTTAAATATTATTATTTGAGTAGTGTGGTTGTCAGTCATGGCTAGATTGATAAATGTTACACGCGTGTAAAATGATCACTTAACCAGTCTATGACAGGTCATAAGCCCTGTAAATACCCAGACTTCCATATTCTTCTTCATCTACAATATGCTGAAATGTCAAAATGTATAAAAAAATCCTACGTGGGGAAAAACCACGATTTGGACACACACAATGAAAAAGTGTTGTGTATTTTGTTTTTATTATCTTTTATTGTTGTTAATAAATAAATATGACAGTCAGTTAACCTCCCATTGGAGACAACGTGAATTGAAAAATTAACGTTACTTTCTATTTTTTTAATTCGTTCCACTTTATCGATATTGTTTAAGTATGAAAAAGGTAATAATTAAAACGCCATAAGTAACTGAAAATATCGTAAACTTCAGCATAATTGAGTATTTTAATATACCCGCATCCATCCGTTTTGCGTCACATAATATTTAATATTTTCATAGCGGGCATTGTAACCGATTGTTACCGATACGCGTATATTTATTATTGATTTATAATTATATCAATAATGAAGGTAAACATGAAAAAATATTAAGGAGGTACTCTCAAACACACCATTCAGCAAGCGACCAACTTCGCGAGAAATCAGACGTGTCCTCATACACATTTTTTAATGAATATATCGTAGTCGTACAGAAGAAAGTGACCAACTAACAAAACGTAATATGTGCAAGAAGGTCATTTAAGTCACTTTTGCTTGACAAAAAAATAAACATTATTGCAGTTAGTCATTTTTAATAAGTCAATATATTAGATTTTCAAGTTCAAAATCCTTGGGGATTTTTCAGGGAAATATTAAGCTAGTAAGATTTCAAATAGTCAATAATCACGTTTTTGTAAAAAAATGTACTTGGTCACTTTCTCTTGTATGACAGCGATATATTGCAATTAGATTATTTTAATGCCTTATTCTTCCTTGCTTCATCCCAACTTATCGCCTTTTGTTATGGTTAGCTCTCCTCGTCCTTAGTTTGTAGGTCCTTCTTTTTTTTAAAAATACATATATGTATTGAAAAAACATTTTTATAATTATAGCTCCTTACCTTTCAGTAACTTTTTTCTTTTCAAAACCATAGCAAACACGTATTTTTTCAATGATTAAAGAAAACACTTGTTTTTTACCACATGAGTTTTATTATAGACCACATGTTTCAGAAGTTAAACTTCCATCATTCAGGTCTGTATAGTGACTATTAATTAGTTATTATACAGACCTGAATGATGGAAGTTTAACTTCTGAAACATGTAGTCTATAATAAAACTCAAGTTGTAAAAAACAAGTGTTTTCTTTAATCATTGTAACATGTCTTACCACAAAGTTAATGCCGAAACAGTAAATAAAATACGTATTTTTTCAATGCAAATCGATTACGTAAAATGTTACCTGGATTTAGAGAAAATTAAGTTGCCGCTTAACGAATACTGGGTCTTGATAAAGGGTACTGAAAGACATATTGTTCTGTTGGGTAATATATCCAATATTAAACAAGGTTTATTTGGTTGAATTCTACATTTATTTATGTATATGTTAATACGTGACACATTTCGTCTTCTTAACATAGTGTCTTCGTCAAACATAGTGATTGATAATGTCTTAAGAAGACGAAACGCGTCACGTATTAACACATACATAAATAAATGTAGAATTCAACCAAATAAACCTCTTTTAATTTTGGATACATAACCCAACAACTCAATATGGAAGTCTACCAACTATCTGCAGTTACAATAAATAAATATTGTTGTATTTTTTTAAATGCCTTCACTCTGTCTCTTACATCAAACCTAGCTTATTCTTCATTTTAAGAAGTTTTACTTGTACCATGAGTACGATACTAGTCGTGCATTATAAAAAAGATATAACTATATATAAGAGGATATTAGGAGTATAATTTGATTGCACTTAATAAGAATGCATTTGGATATGACCTCAATACAATCACGTAAACCCAATCACCTGCCTACATCCAAAGCAGACATTTCGAATTAGCAATGTGAAACAATCTCAAGTCAACGGATGTATTCTCGTCACGTTGCGGGTTTTTATCACATTTTTTTGCAATTTTAATTAATGCCCAAAAGATATACCTAGTCGGCCATTTTTTTTCGGACATACGTGCTTTAATAAATATCAAATAATATACGTATCACGTATTAATAGGAAATTGCGAAAAGTGTAATGAAAGATCTGATCACCATTTTTTTTTTAAATATTTTAAATGTAAATATCTTTTATGATTATTGATTACCTATGTAAGTATATAACATAACGTTATTTTTTAAAACTCACAAACACACACACACACACACACACACACACATATATACATATATATATATATATATATATATATATATATATATATATATATATATATATATATATATATATATATATATATATATATATATATATATATATATATATATATATATATATATATATATATATATATATATATATATATATATATATATATATATATATATATATATATATATATATATATATATATATATATATATATATATATATATATATATATATATATATATATATATATATATATATATATATATAATAAAATAATAAAACCCTTATCCGCTCCCCAATGGTGCATAGGGCACTGCGTCATATAAACGCAGTGTTATCTTGATCGTTTAAACATGAAGGAAAGGTGATCAGCCCTCTGCTTCGGGTACCAGTCCAAGGTAATATTGAGTAAATATTACAGTGAAAAAATCACTAATATTTATTTTACCCCCCTTGGGAATCGAACCCGGGACCTCCAGAACGGTAGCCGAGCGTGCTGACCATTACACTATGGAGGCGTCATATAAACTCAGTGTTATTTTGATCGTTTTACACATGAAGTAAAGGTGATCAGCTCTCCGCTTCAGGTACCAGTCCAGGGTAATATTGAATAAATATTACAGTGAAAAAAATCACTTGTATGTATTTTACCCCCCCCTCGGGAATCGAACCCAGGACCTCCAGAACGGTAGCCGAGCGTGCTGACAATTACACTACGGAGGCGGACAAAACAGATATGCACATTTATGCTATATAAATAATTGATTTTACAGTTTCAATGCATTTTTTGCTGTGATTTGTTTACAATATAAAATAAAATGTAATATTAACATGAATTATAAATTATTATTTTGCTCCAATCACAATAATCTTTAAGTTTTTTACTTAAATCTGTTTACCAGCTTCATCTTTCTTTTAATGTTTAATAATTTCATATTTTACATATGCAAGTTTTGAACTCATTGTTGGACACACATACATTGCTGATATTTATTGGTATTTTCATTCTACAACTGGTTTCGATAAACAGCTCATATTTATCAGGGATGGATACACTCTCATTTTAGTGCGTTTCCTTTGCTGAACAAAGCAAAGGATTTGAAATAATAGTACTAAAAATAATAGTTGTGAAAACAAAATTTTGGCTTGATTAGTTTTATCAAAATACCACAAATTGTGCCACAAAGTATCTGCATTTAAGTTTATTTCAAAAGGATTATTTCACAAAATGTTTTCAATTATTTACATTAATAAAAACGATCAAAGATTGCAGTCTCCTTATACGAATAAAAGAGTATTCTGACATCGGTGACATTGCGTGTGGAAGTTGTGTCACGAAACGCAGTTGGTAATGGAATTACCTGGTCAGCTGATAACGGACAGGTAAAGGAATCGATATCAAAGTTGGAATAAAAAAAAATACTTAAAGTATAGCATGCGATAATCACGAGATCTATTTTCAATGGTGATGTAAGTATGGAAGCGAAACATGGTTGTGGTCCCTTGGTTAGTGTCGTGAACTTTGGAGTCAGAGTTTCCCGGTTCGAAGCCACTATACCACAATTGGATACCTATTTTTAATAATAAAAAATTGGAAATAATAAAAAATATGTATTTCTCATCTAAACATAAATATTTTGATTAATTGATTCGGCAGTCACTTTATGGTAAAATCTATCCATTTTTAATTTGAATTTTACTTAGAAAATACCACAATTCATATAAATTTTTAACATCTCATCAAAGATGAACAAGAATTTCAATTTCAATTTCAATTTCAATATATTCATTAAAAAAATAATATATACATAAAAAAAAACAATATTCAAGGCGTATATATTAAAACTAAAAGTAAGCAAGAAGACTTAAAGGTGGAGAAGAATCCCGCTTCGGAAAACTCCTTCGGACACATGGAACAGATCAATATCCAATGTGATATTGTTCAACATAGCGGAATATGGAAGTCTGGGCATTTGCGGGGCTGACGACCGTCATAGACTGGTTTTTGTGATCACTTTACACACGTGTAACATTCACAAATTCTACCCATTACTGACAGCCACACTACTCAAATTTTTGGAAGTTATATTTATATGAACCAATTTTGAAACATTGTTCTTGAACCACTAGAACTTCACTAGAGACATCTATTGGTGAGACGAAAAAAATAAATACGTATACGTATACGGCGTCTGAAAATGATGCTGAATGCATCGAAACACTTGCCACTGTAGATTTTAAGAAATAGTTGTATTTACTAAGTAAAACTTAAATTAAAAATAAATATTTTGACCCCCGTGTGCATAGAACTAGGGTCCTCTGTCATGGTAGCTAAACGTGCCCACCACTACACTACGGAGTTTGAAACTGTGGCCCGTCTTACATTTAATCCTTTAAATTACGACACTTGTACAAGTCGGGTTGTCAGAAATGCAAGAGACATTTTTCGTATTATACGTGACGTTTGCAAAGTGACAAGACAACCTTTCATGCGTACTGTCATCTGTAGCTTGAGTGCAGTTTTCATCTGTTCCTTGTACCGTATCCAATTTTACCAACAAGTAATTTATGTCATAAAGATTAATGAAGGGAAGCTGTAAAAAATATCCGAATGCAATCCAGCAAAAATGAGAAAACGTGTTTCGTCACAGAGGGAATTAGCAATGTCAAAAAGATTTTCTTTAAATGCACTTGTATTTATAACGTAAGTACTTAATAAGTACATAATTAATAAATTATATTATTGTTATGTACTTATTAATAAATACACAAATCAATATGGCGAAGTAACGTCAGTTTGGAGAGAAACTTACACTCAAAATGTCGTTTCTTTGTTTTTCAAAGCAACCGAAGTATATTGAGTGTAATACGTAGGTTAGGTACCTATTGTAAAGAGTATTTTTATAACTTTTAACCACATTTTTTCTTCAAAATACAAAAACAACACTTTCTGCCCTGTAGCGGGTAAATATTAAGTTAAAAATATGCCGCTTTTGCTGGGATATACAATAGTACATTTTCTGGGCATTCCGAAAACACGCACAACTGAAAATTGACGATTTTTGATTTATGACGTTCTTGAAAGGATTGAGCAATATATGTCTTTCCATAAAGTACCTTCTCAGATGATTTATTTTGGATCCCCGAATGGGTTTTATTTTATATATGTCAGAAATATGTTATTTAACATTTGAACTTTCAGTATAATAAGTAAATAGAGATATATTAGTTTCTTTCTATCGTTATTGGGTAAGCGAGATTATCGCGTTATTAATTTATTATAAAACAAATAGTTGCGCGTGAAAATAAAGCTTAGAAATTAGAAAAACTCACACTGTTCGGATCATAATATTGTTGGCTCGTAAAGTATTGGGTATCAATAAGAGACCAAAAGGTTACCGTGAGCTCTTTGAAGAGACCGAATCAATTTGTTTGACTTCAACTTATTTGTTTAAATGGCTTCTTCACTATCGTGACAGGGCTGGGAAACGGATTTATTTGAGAAATTACTGCTGACCTTATTTTGTATTAATCACTTGACAATCTCTCAGGGTTGCCACCTTTCTTTCCAACAAATAACCACCAATTTTAATATATTATTAGATTAAAACCAATATTTTTAGCTTTTCCACTTTATTTTTATTTGACCAGCGACCGGGTTTCATCGTTACCGACATCATCAGACTGGTGGGAGGTTATACAAATTGTTATGTTATATATAAAACAAGGCAGGAGTTGATAACCATGATTTGATATAATTTTGTTGAGAAATTAATTTAATTTGAGTGAATTTAAGTATTGTATGATATTAATAATATTTTTTATAAAGGTTTTTTTGTACTGAGAGCACGATTTTATATAAAGTTAAAAAATAAAATCGTGCTCTCAATACATAAAAACCTTTATAAAAAATATTATTAATATCATACAATACTTAAATTCACTCAAATTAAAATAATTTCTCAACAAAATTATATCAAATAATGGTTATCAACTCCTGCCTTGTTTTATATATAACATAACAATTTGTATAACCTCCCACCAGTCTGATGATGTCGGTAACGACGAAACCCGGTCGCTGGTCAAATAAAAATAAAGCGGAAAAGCTAAAAATATTGGTTTTAAACTAATAATATATTAAAATGCAATTCCATCACGAAGTTTCAGTGGATAATATAAATCCACCAATTTTAATAAAATAAATAACATATATTTGTATTATATAATAAAATCAAACGATGATTTTAAAAGTCTACTATATCAGTGTTTGTTTTTTTATATTCAATATTTTTTTGAAAATTGAACGCCAAATCTAAAAATAAATACAAAATACTTAATCATTTCTCGAGCTTTTTTGCTGATATTTATGGCACATTGAAAGAATCTTGAATTTTGAATCCAGTTAAATGTTAAATAAATATTACTTACTAACCATCACGCCGCTTCTCCGCAGGGGTAGGCAGAGAGAATGAAACGCCACACCAATCTGTCTTTGCAAACAATCATCGCCTCTTCTACATTCATGCATCTTCTCATACATGCCCTCCGATTGTTCCGACTCCTTTCCTGATCACACCCAAGTATTTGAAATACTTGATCATGCCAAGTTTTTCCTCGGTCTAAATGAATATTAGATTGATAAATCTCTTAAATTCATTTTGAACTCCCTGATAAAAAAAAAACTAGGACTTCGCTATTAAGGCATTTGGAAATTTACTCAACTTTTTCTTTATCACTTAACACCCATTAAAGTTGTGATATTCATTAAAAATAAATATCACAACTGTAATCATTGACTTTTACCATTTAATGTTTCAAAAAAACAAAATCGACGAATGAGACATTAGACGAATGTAGGCGAAAAATAACCACACAAAGACCGAGGAAATTTTGGCATGATCAGGTATGTCAAACACTTGATACCAGCCAGGTTTCTCTCTGCCTATCCCTGCGGAAAGCGGCGTGATGATTAGCTAGTTAAAAAACACTTTTTAAGTTTTGGCAGCCCTGCGATATTGGACGTGTATTCGTAAGTTTTTTTCGCCATCGCATCTCTTTTATATCTTAATGCCTCGACGATTATCGGGGATCTAACGGGACGCCAACACAACGATTTGTGTGTGAATAGCGACAATATTATTAATAACGAATTTCCGTCATTGCCGAAGAATTGCCGAAAACGCGATAGTGATGAAAAATGCATTAATCATTGATGTAAAAGAAAGCGGACTCATCATCTCATCACGAATTTTAAATGACATTTTGAATATTTTGTAAAAGCTTTGAATTATTGTTTGAACCGAGAAAATATGCCTATTCCAATTTGTTTATGTATCATTTCACCGACTGAAATCAATTTATTATTGTATTTTATGAAAATCTGACCATGTCGAATGTCGGAGAGCACTTATAACCTGATGTATAGAAGCTGAGAAAACTGAAAGTATGGGTAAGAATAGACACGTGTGGCATTCCATCCTCTACTGCTTACACAGCTGATGATAGTAATAGTAAGAAATAAAACAATTTTTACACATCATGCTTTATATTTAAAAAAAAAACAACTGTTGGATTTCAGTCCTGGTTAGTGTCGCGGATTCCGAGCTAGAATTTCTTGGTTTGAACTCTCTCTACCACAACTTGATAGAAAATTTTTATGACGGCTCGCTTAGCCCTACTAAAATAGTATGGATTTGAAATATTGTATGTGTATATATCTTGTTCATCCTGGCTCCATCCTAAATTATCATCTTTGTAGACTGTTGGAGTCAGCTCTCCTCGTCCTCAGGCTGTAGGTCCTTCTATCTTGGACAACGTCACCTAGGCCATACCTTCGAATCATGTTATCTTTCTGCAACAACTATGATTTTTTTATCTTCCTCTAGATGTCTTTCGAGTAAGATCCATGGCAATCGCCTGGTTTATATTGTTGTTTTATTGTTTTTTAGTTGTTATTTGTTTTTTAAAAATTCAGAAAATGAATAAAAAAAATAAGTTTTGTACTGATATCTCTTGATGAAACTACATTTTATATGAAAAAAATTTAAAAACTGTATAGTTTTTTATATTTTTATTTTTTATAACAAGTGACCGGGTTTCGTCGTTACCGTCATCATTACCGGGTTGATGGTGTCTTTATAATTGTTAGATTTAAGGTGGCTTGGTATGGCTTGCATTTATGTAAATCAAAATAAAAAGAAATAAAAAAAAATTGCTCTGCCATTTTTTAATGCAACTGCATTTCATATAATTGAATAATTCAAATAAAGCTTTTTTTCCTTTATAGTATGTACGTATATTTAATAAATGTAAAAAAAACTATATGGTTATTATTTTATTGAATTTATAACTGTTTTAATTAAATATATTATTTAGAGACACTAATTTTTGTTTTGTTTGTATAAATTCACTGTGAAAAAAAAATAATAAACTGAACAAGGTAACTCGTTCTCGCAATGGGCCAATAATATTCAACGTTGTATTTTTTCCTTTGAATTGTCTACGACTGTACTATTGTACGTCCACGCAGCTTAAAATCGTATTGTAATATAAATAATCTATCAACAATGAGCTTAATAAATGATAATGATTTGATGACGAATTTCGCCTTTGAACCTCGTCACGACACGCCATGGTGCTGGACGTCGTAATCAAGTTCCTTTATTGAAAACTGATCAATCATTCGGGAAAGTGACAACGGAATAGAGACCTTATGGGTGGGTGATTTGAATAAGAAATACGGCGCATATTCTCATATCCTGCTCATTTCAGAAGAGTGTCAATCGCTTGATAGAGACGCACGATTAATTTTGTAAACATTTGTGTACACGGTTCCTACCTACCTACAATATGTATGTACCCATTACTAGGAAATATGTCATAATGCCGATAGATCTTATGCGCTCCTGGTAACAATATTAGTCATTTTATCCAAATTACTTATAAAACACAGCTTCGAATCCAGATTTTTTCGATTCTTGTGTTGGTTGTCCTTTCCGTATGTTATTTAGAAAATAGTATACAAAAAAATCTAAAACCCGATTGATCTTCTGCGCTCCTTGTAACAACTAATAATAATTTTATCCAATGATCGCCAAATATAACATATAAAAACAGATTTATAACTAGTTTTTTCGATCAACTATCTGAATCAAAGCAAAAAACTGCGAAAAGTCTTAAGAAATGAATTACAGTATTATATTAAACTATTTAAAATTATATAAACTACTGTTTTCTTTTACAATTATTAAAATACATTAATATTATGCCAATTAACAGAATCAAATTTTGATTTATTCGTCTTTGTTTGTCTTATTCTACGTTCATAAGTTCAAGAACGTCATAAATCAAAAATCTACAATTTTCAGTTGAGCATGTTTTCGGAATGCCCAGAAAATATACTATATCCCAGAAAAATAGGCATATTTTTAATTTAATATTTACCCGCTACAGGACAGAAATTGTTGTTTTTGCATTTTGAAGAAAAGGTGTTGTTTAATTATTTTTTTAAAATAAACTAAATATTTTTCAAATGGACAAAAACCCTTCATGTTTTACCTAAAAAGATGTGTTGCACAATAAAAACTTCTTTAAGTGGCTTGATATTTATTTTTAATACATTGTGTTATATTTTTAAACTTTAAAAACGTTCTCCTGAAAAATCAAGTTTTTTTATTTATGACGTTCTTGAAAGGAGTGAGCGATATAAAAACAGATTTATAACTAGTTTTTTCGATCAACTATCTGAATCAAAGCAAAAAACTGCGAAAAGAATTAAGAAATGAATTACAATATTATATTAAACTATTTAAAATTATATAAACTACTGTTTTCTTTTACAATTATTAAAATACATTAATATATGCCAAATAACAAATCAAATTTTGATTTATTCGTCTTTGTTTGTCTTATTCTACGTTCATAAGTGATGAACTGGAAAATTATGTGCAAAAATTAACATGTCTTCTTATAACCGATTGCGCTTCTGCGCTCCTTGTTTTATCCAAAGATGTGTTTTATAAGATGCGATGCAGAAAAATCTTTTAAATGTTAAGTGCGTTCTACTTATCTTTGTACAAGATCACTTAATTTAAACCCACTAAGAAGTTGTTTGGGCAAGTGAATCGATTGAGTGAAGAAAGAATTGTAAAACAAATTTATGAGGCGAATTTATTTCCCATTCGGACGAATTTATTTGGCGAATTTATTTCCCATTCGGGGATCCAAAATGAATGATCTAAAAAAATACTTTATGGAAAAATATACATGTAGTGTTAGTAGTCATATTTTCTTATTTTGTTTTTACATAATTTTTTTATATTTTCTCATTTGTTTATTTTAAAAATGCTTCTTACCTTATGTTTTTCTCATTTATTTCTTTTAAATATGCTTCTTATGCCTATTTATTATACCTATTCATTGTTTTTATATTTTGCCATGTATTAGTTTTGGTTGTTTTTTTTTTATCTTTTTGTTAAACTTTATTATTTGTGTTCCAGTCTTGTTAACCTTAATCTCATGTCCCAAAATGAGAAATAGAAATTACTTATCGGGAATATTATATAAATGACTTATGTATGTGATATGTTTTGAAAAATAAATAAATAAATAAATGTGATTACAAATAGAAGCAGAGGAAGACTTCCAAGGCAAGTATTTCACAAACTGGGCGTGGTCTGGTCAGGAATCGGAAAAATCGGTGGCTATGTATATGGAGATGCACAAATGTGGAAGATGCGAAGATTGTTTGCAAAGACTGATTAGTATGGCGTTCTATTCTCTCTGCTTACCCCTACGAGGAAGCAGCATGATATTTAGTTAGTAAACAGTTGTAGCAAAGATTTGATTGTAATGACAACATAGATGAAGGAGTTATGGAGATGAAAATATGGAGTCTAGAACTACGACCATTTATAACATTGAATTGGGGAATTTAAGGAAAGCATTACGTCATTTCTGATCTAACCCATTTATTTGCAACGTTTGTTTTTTGTTTTGAATTTTTTATTATTATTTGAAGTAGATTCCTATAATTAAACTGTGACCTCAACATAGGTAAAATACTAAAAAAAGGTCCATCCACACAATGCCGATCCGGTCACGACGCGTTGGTTGTTTGGTGACCTCCCGCGACATGTTCCCAGCCGTGAGACGCCGTGTGACTGGGACATTACGTCATGCGTCACTCCTGATAATACTTATCGGCAATTAGAAGGTGAATTAAAGGTGTTGAGCCTAAAATAGAATGGATAATAATAAATAATAAAAAAACACCATTTAAATTTCCCGTTAAAAACTGCGGAAAAAACAACGACATAAAGGTCACACACATAGTTTTGCTGACCATATTAATTGTACAAGAAAAATACTTATTTTCTTACCACTTGAGTTTAATTTGATGACGACTAGTTTCGGAAGCTATGCTTCCATCTTCAGGTCTAAATGTAAACTCAAGTGTCGTCATTAAATTTTATTTTAAAATTACATCATGTTTTACCACTAAATAAATGCCGATAAAATAAATAAAATATCCGACCATATTATATATTCAAAATAATTTGTCCACATTAAGAAAAATATACAAGATCGAAAACTTCTTCTACTTCTAACCATTATCAGCTATTGACCATGCTAAGTTTTCTGCGGTCTTCCTCTGCTTCTATTATGAACAACGTTCCCCTAAAAAACTGGTTTACTATTATTTCATCACTCATTCGATTCACACAACTTTTTGTGATTTGAAATTTACTGTTCTTATACAAAGATTGTTGCGTAATACCAAAAAAATCTCTGACCAAAATTAGTATCCGAGTATATTTAAAAAAAAAATATATGTTTCAGTGTTTTAGTCCGCCTCCGTGGTGTTTAACTACTATGTTGGAGGTCCTAGGTTTGATTCCCAGAAGGAGGGTCAAATAAATATTGGTGATTTTACTCTAATATTTATTTAATTTTACTCTGGACTGGTCCCTGAAGCGCATGAGTGATATCGTTGCCTACATGTTAGTAACACTGCATTAATACGATGCAGTGCCCTATGCACCATTGAGTGTGGATAAATAAGAAGAAGAAATATATTTAATGTATAAAACACCTGTAGTTATCATTACGAATGAAAATATCAGTCGTAATATCAATTCTAATCATCACAAATTAAAAATGACACTTGACTGACCATATAACAAAAGATATTTTTTATTAAATTGTACAAAGACCTCCCGCTATGCCAATCTCACGACTAATTATGAAGCGGTTTCGACATTGAATTGTCTTAAAAAATAAAAAATAAATCCAATATCTGTATGTAATACCTCGATATCTCCTCGTGCTAATATAATAAACGAAAATTATATAAGTACTTATCTTTAAACACTTATGGAATTTCTTTGTTGTAATATCTATCCATTTTTACTTTTAATTTTACTTGATAAATATCACTATTTAGAGGTATTTACAACAGTGGTATTTACCAAGTAAAACTATTTAAAAATGACAAACTTATAAAATTCAAAAAGTAATTATAATAAAACTATTGTTTTAAAACACTGTTGTGTTTTGTTTGCATCCAAATACTACTTAACATAAAAATACAATAATGGCCAAAATTTTCTACAGTCGCAATAGCCAATATTGCTTAGTAAATACCATCCTTCTTAGTAAAAACACAGATTTTGAATTTTGATTATGTATTTTAAACCATGAAAACAGCTTTGTTATAAAGCACTGTCCTTTTCATCCATTGTTCACTTTGTGTATTACCACTTTTATGAACACTTATTCTTGACTACCGGTTTCGGAAAATCATTCATGTCATTAAAATAAAACTATTACGATTTGACGTTTGTATAAAAATAAAATTTTGTAAGAGAGAAAGAAGACAAATGATCAAAATTTCAGATTTTTCTTCATTTGTATGAGTTGTTAATATAAATAACTCCTTAGTGGACAAACCTAGATTTGTTAACAAATGTTTGGGTATACATAAAATATCGTGAAAAAAATCTTATTATTTTTTGACATCTCATCAAATATTAAGAATAATATGGAAGTCTGGGCATTCACTGGGCTGAAGACCGTCATAGACTGGTTTAAGTGATCACTTTACACACGTGTAACATTCACCAATTCTACCTATTATTGACAACCACACTACTCAAATTCTTCAAGGTTCTATATATATATGAACCAGTTTTGAAACATTGTTCTTGAATCACTAGAACTTCACTAGAGACATCTATTGGTGAGATGAAAAGTAGCTCATTATTGAGCAGAAACTCTTTTATTAGTATGTGAGGTCCGAATCCTGGATTATAGTCACACACATGAGAAACGCCAGAAAATATCATTTTTATTTTTATTATTTAATCTTATAATGTAAATGTCCAGACTTCTATATTCTTCTTGATGGGATGTCAAAAATTAATATGAAAATAACTCCTGTAATTGGAGATAATCCAGATTTTGTGAACAAGTATTTGGACACAGTCAAAATGTTTAAAAAAAATCATGCCTAAAATAGGCTCGTAGATCGAAAAATCTCTCCATATATAAGTAATTTACAATATAACAGAAGAATATCGGAGCTGAAGATGTCATCTTTGATATGGACCAAGATTGCAGGCGAATCATGCACCGAGGTCTCAGATATCTAAAGAAGTAATGTACAGAACAAGTAGAAGAAAAGGAAGAAGATATAAGAATACAGGCACAGACAAAGATTCAGACATTACTCGAACACTCGTGAAAAGCATATGATAAAAAAGTCATCCACACCTTTTAGTTTTTGTCACTTTTATTAATGTTGCCTGAGATTTCATACACTCGATGACACACTAAGGAAGAGTCTCAATACTCAACAATCGCACGATCAAGGATACCGTCTGTTCAATATTGGAGAGGTGACAAAACCCACGCTTAATGACGCTAAATAATACGATGACAAATATTATTAATGCTATAAGGATACTTCACGTTTACACTATAGAACTCCTGTTGGATACAGCGATTCTAAAACCGTACCGTCAGTAGGCGTCCACTCGACTTTCGGTGAGGTTTTTAACTCTTACCACTCTGTAGGCCAGACATTCTGGCCCGTATGATTCTAGTAGGCAGCTCCGTGGGCCACAATGTCTGGCCCGGCGCAGGTATAACTTTAATTCAGATTTCTCTATCACCCAAGTATATTCAACCATTTTTTTTTCAGATAAATACGGTTAATCTTAATTAACATGGTCATACGAATTGCCAGACACAGTGTCCCAAAATTAGGGAACCAACATCTTGATTTTGATCTAGTAGCTAATCAGTCAGAGATGGTCAGAGTCAAAAATGGTCAGAGTGGAAAGGGTTAACAGCTATTTTTATCATTTACCTTGCTTATCATGTCCGCCTCCGTAGTGTAATGGTCAGCACGCTCGGCTACCGTTCTGGAGGTCCCGGGTTCGATTCCCAAGGGGGGTAAAATAAATAAAAGTGATTTTTTTACTGTAATATTTATTCAATATTACCATGGACTGGTACCTGAAGCGGAGGGCTGATCACCTTTCCTTCATGTGTTAACGATTAAGATAACACTGCCTTAATATGACACAGTGCCCTATGCACCATTGGGGTGCGGATAAGGGTTTTATTATTATTATTATCATGTATAACGTTTATAGATCATTAAATGGATTTTAGTTTCTTCTAACTGAATAAAGATGTTTTATTTTAACACGTTGATTGCCGGTCACGCGTATTTGCGTGATCCGGCCCGTCAGCCAATAGCCAATCACGCGTTATCGTGTGATAAATATTTGCATTATGTTAAACCTACTAAGATTGGCCATCTCCTGAATTTCATCATCAACGTGTTAATCTGTGTTGGGAACAGGAGGGATAATGTGTGGGCCATTCAGGAACATCTCAGCATTTGCTCATTGCCGGGAGGAAACCACGTAAAACTCTCTAAAGAAGGCAGACTGTCGACTTTCGTCAATATGCTTTCCGTTCTACTAGATTTTGCTAAGCAAACAGATTTGGCTTTCAAGAAAAAAAAACATTGTTTTAATATGCATATTTGGCACTTTGGCTAGTAAGTTTGCCGACCGCTGAGATAAGGCAAATTAATTAGGCGTATGAAGGAATGGTGCCACGAACCACACTTTGAGTAGTCATGTAAAATGTGTTTAGCATACATTTACCCAATATGTGTGTCAATTTGCTGACACTGATATATTAGTTTATTGTATCTAAATACATGGCAATTTATTAAACAAGGAAACTAAAATACTAGAAGCCAAGACACCTGTGAGAAATGACAATATTTGTATTGAAAAAGTCAAAACTATATATTTACGACACCGCTTTTGGTATCATTAATTACGAGGTAAGTGGAATGTTAAGTAAAATGCAAGTTTTATCGTCGGTACGAGAAATTCTGAAGTTGACAAATTGTGGGGATTTTTTTTTAATTTTATCGATTTAAAATAACCGACGACTTTAAAAAAATATTAAAACAAGACACGATGAATAAATAACGCAGTCATTTATTAATTTACAATTAATCTTACACCTGACGTTAAACATATAATTTGCTGACATATAACTAAAAAAAATCTCCGCATGGGTATGCAGAGAGAATAGAACGTCATATCACTGTATCTTTTCAAACATTCCTTACCTATTTCGAATTCTGACCAGGCCGATTTCAAGTATTTGACATGTGTCAGACTTGGTCTTCCTCTGCTCATATTTCCAACTACATTAGTCTAAAAAACATGTTTAACCGTTCTTTTCTCACTCAGTTTTTTGTCATTTAAATGCAATTAGTTGCCAAATAATTTTTCCAAGTCAGAATAATAAAACTTTTTTAACTATATAATAATATCTATACTATTTTTAAAATCTTTGAAGCCTAGCCATAGATCACCGTACAGGGATTAAATTTCGTATCTGAGTAGCTCAGGGTAGTTATAAAAATTTAAGGGGGAATGCGTTTTCAAATCGAACAAAATCATTTATTGGATAAAAGAAATACCCTTATATCCAGTAGTGTGCACAGATAAATAATTAGTGTAGGCAGTAGACCTAGGTAGTAAGGTTAGCTAGGTACTACTTAGTAAGGTAGTGTAGTTACTGATTGCATTTATATTTCACGCGGGTAAGTTGGGATTGGCACTGCTTTTCTGCCTATATGGAAGCCACGCCCCTGTTTAAATCTTTATACATATATATTTAACCTGAAATTTGTCACTACAATTATAATTGCTATTATTATAATACAATCACTGAAACGTTTAAAACATCGTGACTAACGCTTAGAAAGTTCAAATGTCATGGCGTTTTTTTTTTCAAATAAGATAACTCTATTGCAATAATGATTAATTATGTCATTAAACAATTGTACTCGAAAATATTTTCACATTTTTTGACTGCGTGAATTTACTATGAAACGTTCAATCAAAATGGATTGAGGTAGAAGTAAAATTTAGCCTTTTATTTACGCATATATCTCTACGAAAGACTTGACTGATATAGGCCAGACGTGGGATACTGCCATCGTAATGATATAAGCACCGGAAATCATAACTGAATGATATGAAATCGAAACAAGGAATTGGCAAATGAAGGATGAAACCATAATGAAATCCGTTAAAATGTAATCTCTTAAAAAATGTAATGGAATTTAAATATATGTATATCTTCTTCTGCTTCCTGGCTATCCCAAGTTTTGGCCTTTATGACTGTTGAGGTCAGCTCTCCTAGTCCTCAGATTGTATGTCTTTCTGGTCGGGCAATTTAACCTAGGCCATACTTTCGTTTTATGTTATCTTTCTACAGCATCCAAGAGTTTTTTGGTCTTCCTCTTGTTGCTATAAAAGAAAGATGAATACTCTCCGTGGTTTATCCTGTCATTGATAACTCTCATTCATATTTTCCAGATATACTATCTTAGTCATTTTCAATCATATCATTTTTTCAGTTAAATGCTTCCATACATTAATATCCCACTCGTTTGTTGATAAAGATTGAAGGACATTAAGCATACTTATAAATCCTTTTTTTTCTTCATTTAAATCATTGTTAATTTTTCCTTAAATAATGGTAAGACATCACGTAGCGTTTTGTAAAAAAATCATCGAATTACCTGATTGGTTATTTATTAAGTTAATCGTTTTTCCCTTTTTTACAAAGTAACATGACAAAACCTGTTTAATCGAAGATGGCAAACAGTTTTTTTTTACAGTTCTCTTGTAAAACTTTGAGCATTATGCAATATTAAGGATGGTCGATCAAAAAATAGTCAGCTGGATAAAACAAACGAGAATAGCATTCACAACATTTCGAGTGTGTCCAAATACTTGTTCAAAATCAGGATTAACTCCAATTATGGGAGTTGTTTTTTTATTTTTTATTTTTTTTATTTAATCCGATAATTGGTGAAAATCCAGATTTATGAACAAGTATTTGGACAAACTGAAAAAGTTGTTATAAATTATTGGGTCACATTATAAGCTATATTAATTAAAATGAAAACGATATTTTCTAGCGTTTCAAGTTGATGTGAGTATAATACAGGATTCGGACTTCACATACAAATGAAAGAATTTCTGCTCAATAAAAAGCTTCTTTCATCTCACCATAGATATCTCGAATTTGAAAAATACATGTTATATAGAAGATCCAAGAATTTGAGTAGTGTGGTTGTCAATCATGGGTAGGATTGGCGAATATTACACGTGTGTAAAGTAAAGATTACTTAACCAGCCTGTGACAGATCGTAAGCCCTGTAAACACCTAGACATTCATATTCTTCTTCATCTTTGTAGAGATGCCAAAAAGTGGAGATAATCCATATTTGTGAACAAGTATTTGGACACACTCAAAATGTTGTAAACAAAATTTTAACCCACGAAGAAGAATGCTATTGAAATACATATATGCGATTTTTGTCTTTATTGAGAGTACTAGGTACTCTTGAAATAAGATTTTATTCATTTTTATTTTAGGTTTTACTTAGTAAATACCACTATTTCTTAAAATCTCAACGTCCCAAGGACCCAACTCCAAAATTTAGAAATTTGCTTCACATACGGTATTTGAAAATGATGCGGAATGCATCGAAATATATATCACAGTAGATTTTAAGAAATACTGGTATTTACTAAGTAAAACTTTTAAAAAAATTGAAAGATTTTACCACAAAGTGACTACCGAATCAATAAATGACAATATTTTTTCAACAACTAACTTTGATCGATGTTTAAACTAAAGATATCTTTTATTTAGTGACACTGGACTGAAAGGGTAAAGCGCAATTTAAAGAGTAGCCTTCATCACAAGAATGAATGTCATATTTTTATTCCGTAATTGATAATTAAAATCACTTACGTACATACGTGGCCCACAAAATCTCGCGATACAAATATTACCTTATAAAACATATCCCGTGAAAAGGAAGCGACACATCCATTAGGCTAATTTAATGCGATGACTTTGCTTATTTACATTAAACATATAAAACTTTATAAAGCTAATTGTGAAGGTCTTCCTACGACATTAATTTAATGGAATTAATTTGTTTTGAACGCATTTCTGTAATCATATACAATAATTGTGAATTATAATTCATTCTCTACATGGTTTACTCACCAAGGTATATGAATTAGGCTCTATAAGTTATCGTGTATATTATTAGTACCTATTCATTTTAATTTATATTAAGAATAAGAACAAATGAATATGCATGTGTTTGCGCAAACTGTATTTTTAATAGTGTTAAAAATTATGATAAATTTTATTCCGGCTTGACTAAGCGCTAGGTGCAATTACATTTATTTATTTAAATATATATATATATATATATATATATATATATATATATATATATATATATATATATATATATATATATATATATATATATATATATATATATATATATATATATATATCTTTTGTATTTCACAATATATTATAATTACAAATACAGAAAAAATATAAAACATTACAAAAAATGATCCCACAATGGCATGGCCTGTGTGTGGGTACATATTTTATTTTAGAATATAATAAAAGGAACTGGCAAGAATACAATAGATATTATCACAAATAAAATTAGAATAAAAGTGATAATATAAACGAGAAAATATTTCATTTAAACAGAAAACAAAAAAATCAAAAAGATGAAAATGAAAAAACTTTACAAATATGTAATATATGAGACAATATGAGCAACGCTTGAAGATATTTTGTTTACAACAATGTAGTTTTAAAATTTGTTTATTAAAAGCATTGTTTACTTTGTGGTATGATAATATGACACTCTCCTTATCATTCATCGTTGACTTTGTGTAATACCATTTAAAAACACTACTTCATGACTTCCGGTAATGCAATAACCATTCCATCATCAGATCAAATGTAGACTAACGTGAAATTGAAATCTTCTATTTATACAAAATAAGTAATTAAAAAAAAAGAGAGAATGAAGAGAGAAAGATACATATAATTTATATACACAGCATTTTGAGTGTGTCTAAACAATTCTGGGTTTTCTCCACTTACCCAAAATGTTTTGAATAAAAATAACTGGTCAAATTATAAAAAAATAATCATCATTTCAGGTGTTTTCCAGTATGTAGAAATAATCCTGAGTTCAGATCTGTCAAATATTCAAATAAAAGGTTTACTGCTAAATAAAAGTATTCTCAATCCAACATAGATGGCTGTTGTGCACTTATATTACTGTATCATGAGATTAATGATATATCTAAGAGTGCCAAAAATTTGTGGTTGTCAATTCTGGGTAGAATGGTGAATGACGCACGTGTGTAAAGTGATCACTTAACCAACATATGACAGGTGGCTGTTGTGAACTTATATTACTGTATCATGAGATTAATGATATATCTAAGAGTGCCAAAAATTTGTGGTTGTCAATTCTGGGTAGAATGGTGAATGACGCACGTGTGTAAAGTGATCACTTAACCAGCCTATGACAGGTCATAATCCCTGTAAATACCCAGATTTCCATATTCTTCTTCATCTTTGTTGAGGTGTCAAAAAAATATGTGACGTCTGTCTGATCCGAACATAAACAGCAATCACACAATAACTACTTCTTTATTATAATATTATTTTATTTTGATTGACACTTCATACAAAAAACAAGATCTTGAGCAAATAAAAAATAATCCAACACGATATGACATCAGGAATTTCAAGGGACGGTGCGTGAAATGCAAAGATGACAGTTGAGAACTGTCAGTCGGTTGTAAAAAGTGGGGTCAAATGTCGAACGTGCGGCCGTGACACGAACACGACAAGATTCAAAATGTTTGAGAACCTCTGACATTCGCTCGAAATAAGGGCTGTCAATAATTCTGACTGATGCTATTTTTATTTTAAACGTTTTTTTTTATTTAAATATTTTCAATGCAAAATTTACTAAAATATATTCTTTCTGTTTTTTTTGTGCCAATAGCACATTTAACAATACTTTTTGTATTTTAGCTTTGCTTGGTAAAAACCACTTTTTGTTATTTACAAAGTAAAAATTAAATTAAAAATGTATAGATATTACCACTATAAATGAAATTAGAATACTTGTTTAGTTATTTACTTGTAGGTTGCTTGTTTATCATAAGCCATGCAATTGTGGATAACATGGCCGAATGATACGATCTACCTCGTTTCCTACATCTCTCGTATCCAATAATTAATAACTTTCTCGTCAAAAGTTCAGTAATCCACAAACAACCTTAAGTCCCTACTTACAATCATTTTCAAATTAAATATATTAGGAATTTGTACTTTCTCTTTTCTTTCTTTTCCATTTTAGCGGACTGGGTCACAGCAAAAAGTAGCTGGATACAGCAAGTAATTCAATAGGTTTAAAATAAAAAGTATTTTATGGGTCAGTTTTTCAACATTCAGTGATAAGGTCGGCAAAACACAGTACGTTTTTCAATAATATTAAGGCTACAACATTTTGAGTGTGTCCAAATACTTGTTCACAAAATCTGGATTATCTCCAATTACAGGAGTTATTTTCATATTATTTTTTGACATCTCATCAAAAACGAAGAAGAATATGAAAGTCTGGGCATTTACGGGGCTGACTAATTATAAGCTTAAATAATAGAAATGAAAATGGTATTTTCTGGCGTTTCTCATGTGTGTGATTATAATCCAGGATTCGGACCTCACATGCTAATATAAGTGTTTCTGCTTAATAAAAAAGCTTCTTTACATCTCACCAATAGATGTCTCTAGTGAAGTTCTAGTGATTCAAGAACAATGTTTCTAAATTGGTTCATAAATATAGAACTTCCAAGAATTTGAGGAGTGTGGTTGTCAATAATGGGTAGAATTGGTGAATGTTACACGTGTGTAAAGTGATCACAAATACCAGTCTATGACTGTCGTCAGCCCCGTTAATGCCCAGACTTCCATATTCTTCTTCATCTTTGATGAGGTGTCAAAAAATAATATGAAAGCTGAATAATCGAAAGCACACAACTTAATTTGCTTTAAACATAAGTAACATTTTACGTTATTGTTTTTTTTTTTTAATTGAAACTCCTTTTTGTTTTGAAAAAACAAGTTTGACTTTTGAAAGAAAAGTATCTTTTTTGAAAAAAAATAGTTGTTGAAAGATAAGGCATTTAAAAAAATGTTTTTTTTCAACATCCTATATTCGTAGGTACTCTTTAAAAAACCAATTTCCTGTGAAAATGTGCTTGGAGACATATGGTTCCTCGCGCAGCCGGTCACATACTGAATTGTATATATATTTTTTTATTAACGGCATTACTACCTTTTAAACAATAAATTAAATATAATAAAAATTAAAATAATGAAAAAGAAAAAAAAGTACAAGTAATAAAAAATTCAAAACTTGGTGAAAAAAAAAATCGATAACTTGGTTCAAATTAAATTTGCGAGTACCCCCTTGAGAAATCAAATTTTATTTTATTAAAATCAAATTTTAGTTTACTTTTAAGTAAAATAGTTGAAATGTACAGTAGGATAGGCCGAACAATGAATTATGTGTAATAACAATAAATAAATAAACATATTTAGTTAAGTATAGTCTGTTCACGGACTGATAACATTGTGAAATGATGCTCAACCTTAGACAGCGAACAATGCTAGGAGTTGGAAGAATTTTATAGGAAAGTCGATGAAAAATACGTCCATTGTTGTGTTAGAGTGTCGTGATACCTTTCAACTGGGTATATATTGTTCAGATAATTATAAGCTTGCTGATTCCGTCCTTGATTATAACATTTATATTTTATTAGATTTGAACATACAGGGTGTTTCAAACTTACTTCCTTATTGGTGACATCGTTATCCCTAAAGGAGCTGTGATATGTGGTATTTTAGAAATTATTTTCTTCGTATCTTGCATCCACAAAATTAAACAAACTGTTCAATTAACAACATTTTTACATTATTTTTTACATCTCATCAAAGATGAAGAAGAATATGGAAGTCTGGGCATTTACGGGCCTAACGACCGTCATAGGCTTCACTTTAATCACTTTACACACGTGTTCACCAATTACTCATTATTGACAACCACACTAATCAAATTCTTGGAAGTTCTATATGTATGAACCAATTTCGAAATATTGTTCTTGAATCACTAGAATTTCACTAGAGACATCTATTGGTGAAATGAAAAGTTTTTTTTTCATTAAGCAATAATACTCCTATAATTGGAGATAATCCAGATATGTGAAAAAGTATTTGGACACGCTCAAAATGTTCTAAATCTTTTTATTTTGTCTCTACATGGTTTCTAATAAGGTACAAAACGTAAATCTAATATTCAACAAATTACAACTTATGACAGTCAAACAACTCTTCTTCTTCTTTTTTAGGACTATGTCCTGTCATTCTCCAGTTCACTCCTAGGAGGTGGAAGACCAGCTATCTCTCCATCGTTTAGGTGGTCTTTCTGGGGGTCTGGTCCCGCTTATGCTGCTGTTCGCTGCTATCCTTACCACTCTATCCAAACTCGCTCTTACCTCAAACAACTGTATTCTAAAATAATCCTTGCATTTAAGAATTTCTCAATAAATAATGATGATTATTTTATGGACGTTTTTTAGTACACATAAATGTAAATATATTTCTTTCTAACTCTTTTCCTAAACACCGTGTATTTTGCGATGGTCCTTAAAGAATGAACTGAAACACAGCATGATTTATCTCCGGCTGACAACGGTCATAGCTGAGGTCGCGATAATTAATGTGTGTTGTGTTGTGTCGCAATGTTTAGTAATTCGTGTTACGAAGTGACAAACACGAGCGTACGGACTATACGCAGATACATTCGTGGCAAAGTGTCGTGATTATCATACCGTGATTTTTATACGATCTCGAATGTAACGAGCTAATCCAGCCGTATACCGAGAGGAGATTTTTATTGTTGTAGGAGATCTTTGTCTCATTTTTATTTGACGAAGATAGAAACAAAAAAGTTTTTTTTTAACTTTATAAAATAAAACACAAGCATTGTTTTTAACGACTTTTATTACAATTTAAACTAATAAAATAAAAATGGTTGAAAACAAAGTGTGATTTTCATTTTATAACTGAACTAAGTAACTAACCATCGCACTGCTACCCCGTAGGAGTAGATAGAGAGAAAATAACGCCACACCACTCTGTCTTTACAAACTTTCTTGGCTTTTCCACATTCATCTCCTCATACATCCCGACTCCTTACTTGACCACTTTCAATATTATTTTATAAAGTTTCATAATTATTAATAATTGAAGATTATACTATAAAGTCAATTATTTTATAAAGTTTATACAATGTGAACCAGGCAATCGATATTGGTTGTTCCTAGAAAGACTTCTAGATGAAGACCAACAAAAATCATGGATGCTTCAGAAAGATAACGTGTAACGAGTGACGTTGTCCATGATAGAAGAATCTACAACCTGAGGACGAGGAGAGCTGACCCCAACAGTCTACAAAGACGATAAATTTAGATGGAACCAGGAAGAAGAAGATGATATATTTATTATGTTTTATTACGGTTAAAATATATTATAGTATCAATGTTTCAAATTGATTCCATTATATTAATAATAATAATAAAACTCTTATCGCACCCAATGGTGCATAGGGCAGTGCGTCATATAAACGCAGTGTTATCTTGATCTTTTACACATGAAGGAAAGGTGATCAGCCCTCCGCTTCAGGTACCAGTCCAGGGTTATATTAAATAAATATTACAGTGAAAAAATCACTTATATTTATTTTACCTCCCTTGGGAATCGAACCCGGGACCTCCAGAACGGTAGCCGAGCGTGCTGACCATTACACTACGGAGGCGGACAAATTATATTTACTGGAGGAATTTCCTACCTCAGTATTGACTCACCTATAATTTGAATCGTGTCACCAGTCACTACTACTATAAATAATTAGTGGACATTGATTGTACCGTCACTTTGGCATTGCATTCTTCCTCGTATAATTCATTCAACTGTCCCTTTACGACGTTTAAACTGTTGCTGTTGTTGTTGTCAACGAATGCAGTGGCGTACCTCTACAATAAGTTTTTAATGATAATAATCAATAAGTTTTTAATGATAATAATTTTGGTTGATTAATGTGCGTCATTTCTGTGAAATACTACTTCACGATCGTTAATCTGGTATAAGATGAAAACAACTCAAAATATCTTGAAGTACAAAATCTGTCGCAAACGAGTGGAGGCTTACAAAATAAAATAAAATAAATATAAATAAACATGTCAAAAACCTCAAAAATAACACTGGATTGATCAAATATTTGAAAATTTATGTATAAGCAAGATATTTTTTTGGCTATGAAAAAACTTTTTTTTTTTAGATTATTTTTTTCCATCTTAGTGAAATTTCATATCTACCTTTTCTTCTTTGATATTATACAGTGGAATTCTGTCATTCATTAGAGTATCACTTACTTACTTATAAGTGATACTCTACATATTATTATATATATATATATATTATATATATATATATATATATATATATATATATATATATATATATATATATATATATATATATATATATATATATATATATATATATATATATATATATATATATATATATATATATATATATATATATATATATATATATATATATATATATATATATAATATATATATATATATATATATATATATATATATATATATATATAATATATATACATTTAGATATTCTATACCTCAGCTCAAATACATTCATATTTTTCATTTTTTAGCGTGTATTTCATAATATGATTAAACTTTTTGTAAAAAGTATAAAACCGTTACAAAATTCATACTTGCAAATTTATTTTAAAATATGAACCAGTAAACCTCATTCTCACAGTGCAGGTAATCAAAATACGCCAATCGCCGTTTGCATATAACCGATGGGATATTAATCGATGGTTACGAGCCGAAAATTAAAATAAAACTAATCCCCATACACCGCCCATGGCCGACTCGTCACTCGGTTGGGCGAAGAACGCGGAACACCTTTCTAAACTGGTGGTCCACGGGGCGAGGAGCTGGCGAGCGCAGAGCGAGGACCTTCGGTTCGGTTCCCACGCTGCCCACCTCGGCTGCACCTGCGAATGGCGGACTAAAGATCGTTGCGCAATGAGACAAATATAACGTGCTCTCCGAGACTAAATATAACACGCTCTCTGCGAGGTTCTAGCGGCGACTGCAGGCTCGCGAATGTTTCTAACTGATGTTAGATGGTGGCGATTGTCGCGACCTGGTTTAAAGTTCACTTGCGATTGTCGGATGTGTCCGTAGCGTAATGGTTAGCGCGTTTGGCTTCTGTACATGGGGTCGCGAGGGAGACAAAAATGTACACAAGTGATTTCGTCATAGTAATATTTTTATTTTTTTTATAACAAGTGAATTTGCCATAATTTTTTTTGTGTAAAAAAAAAAACTACGGCATTATCGCTTGTATGTATTTTCATATTTATAAATATATAGTTCAAAATCTTAAATCTTCTTAATCATTTCACCGATTGCTTTAAAAAAAAAAAAATTCATAACGTTGCATTTGAAAACGTACGTTTTTATACCTGCGACAAGCGTTTTTATCTGTAATAGAATATTTTTTTTTTAATTTTTAACCGTAATGGCAGCGCCAGCTGTTAATCTAAACAATAAAATACGCAATATCGGTCTTAGCAGATAGCGAGCTTCTAGAAACTGCTGTGATTTAGCGTTTTAAATATTTTTGATTGCCTTGTTGTTCCATAGTTTTTCAATATTTCCATTATTCAAAAAGCATTTTCTTTCTTTTCCATTTGACTAGATTGAGCAACAGCAACGTGTGGTGGGGTACATCAAGTATAAACATAAATATATACATTAAATTTTATGAACAGATATTTTTTTATAAATTGCGATGTGGATGCGTTTTCAAAAATACATAGTAGCTCTAGGCATACAAAACATCACCGTAACACTTAGCTCATACCCCGGAAAGGTCACTTTTGTACATGAATCGGATTTGTTTCCATTGGCAGCATCCATGCAAGTGATTAGCGTGCTAATACCAAATAACGAAATAAAGATATATAGATCGCATCTATCAAAAAAACTGGGCGGATATAGTAAGAGATATACGTTGCCCACAAAAATCAATGGATCGATATATGTACATATATGATGAATGTGTGAGTAAAATTGACCCATTTATGTGCATACGATTCTAACGAGCCTTCGTTCAATGAAACGTAAAATTATTGTAAATAATGACCTTATCTTCTCTTCAAAACAATTTATCTTATGAATCCTTGAAAATGCGATTTGAGAAATAGAAGCCATACAAATGACAAATGAGTTAGATTAATAAAAATCCTTGGTTTACATATTCGTATGAAGAAGACAAATCGCCCAAATATTCGTCATATTTATTATTCTTCCAAGACCTTACAAAATGTTTGTCAACCTGATAGATTTTAGCGGGAATTATCTCTCAACGTCAATCTGCATTATTACAATCTTTCGTTGGAATCCGAACCTGTAAAATATATCAACCATATAATAAAACAATAACTACACGTATGTTCAGCTTTTCCCAGTTTTATTTTTCATGAATAGTAACCGGGTTTTATCGTTACCGACATTATAAGTCTGATGAAGTGAAACCCGGTCGCTCGTCAAATGAAACAAAAGGAGTGAGCGATGTGTGTGATTATAATCCAGGATTCGGACCTCAAATACTAATAAAAGACTTTCTGCTCAGTAAAAAGCTTCTTTTCATGTCACCAATAGATGTCTCTAGTGAAGTTCTAGTGATTCAAGAATAATGTTTCAAAATTCGTTCATATATATAGAACTTCCAAGAATTTGAGTAGTGTGGTTGTCAATAATGGGTAGAATTGGTGAATGTTACACGTGTGTAAAGTGATCACTCAAACCAGCCTATGACGGTCGTAAGCCCCGTAAATGCCCAGACTTCCATATTCTTCTTCATCTTTGATGAGATGTCAAAAAAATAATATGAAACAATAGCGTTTAATTTGTAGAACTCAATTGTAATTTATGTATTAATTTTAAATCAAACACAGATTTTTTGAGTCTACTAAGTTGTATTTTATTAACAAAAACACATGATAAATTAATATTATGACAATTGTTTCGCCTTGTTGGGGTATTATCTTTTTAATGTGTTTTTGTTAATAAAATACAACTTTGTAGGCTCAAAACATCTGTGTTTGATTTAAAAATTAATACATAAATTAAATAAACTATTTAGTTTTTTTATTAAACGCGTTATTGTACTAATTTTTTTCTTAATAATAATGTAGTAAAATAAAGCCTGAAAAATTATTATTTGAACATGTTTTTAGATTTATTCATATTTTTTTAAAAAAACTAGTGTCGATCCGTAATTAATTTATGAAAATATGGTTTAAAAATATTTCATTTTATTTGGTAAATACCACAATTCATTAAAATATATTGTAATATCGTACGTGTTTCAAAGTAAATACGATTAATTTCGAGAACTATAAATGTTCTCCTGAACAGGTGAAAAACAATTTATTTGTATTTTCACCAGTTGATGAGAACTTGTATAGTTATCGAAACATTAATAAACTCAAGAGTGGTCTAATACAAGTGTCATATATTTATATTAAAATCGTCATATTATTCCACAAACTGAATGCCAAAGCAACAAATAATATAAGGCGAAAAAAATATATACCAAACCCACACAGATCCGATGGGTTGATACTGCACTATTTTAGTTTCTTTTTTTTCATCATTTTATTTGGTGCCATGACGTATTTATTTTTGTAAAGTAGGTACGTTTTCTTTGTTTATTGAATAGAGGTTCATTATAATGAAATCCTGTTAAGGAAGTCGTGTATGGGAGCGCCACTCGGTGAAAGTTTCAAGGATTCTGAGGACAATATGGAAACTCGATAGATCACGAATTTATTAGAATAAATAAAATAATATTATTTTCAAATACACCCATAATTATTTTCATTAATTGATTCGGCAGTCACTTAAAATCGATCCATTTGAATGTAAGTTTAACCTGTTAAATACATATATAATATAAGAGCTGTTTCTCAATTTTATTTAAATATAAATTTAATATTTTTATTTTTTATTGTTTATAATGTTATTATTTACAATTCATTATTTTTATATTTATCATTTATTATTTATAATTTGTAATTTATTATTTATCGTTTTTTATTCTTTTTATTTAATATTTATTACCAGTGGAAACAAAGACAATAGGGGGAGGCTTAAGTCATTGTCATATTATTATCCCTTACAAAACTAACTAACTAACCATCATGCCGCTTCCCCGCAGGGGTAGGCAGAGAGAATCGAACGCCACACCACTCTGTCTTTGCAAACATTCTTTGCCTCTTCTACATTCATGCATCTCCTCATACATACCCGACGATTATTACGACTCCTTACACATTTGTGAAATTCTGTTTCAAAATGTTGCAGTTTGTGACTTTTCGTATAAATATTTTTTAGAAATTCTATGTCATAGTTGTTTTATATGTGATCGTTTTCTTTTAAGCGCGGGTCCCAAACGGTTTAAAGAAAAAGTTATTTTTACCTAATACTACTTTTTGTGTCGGGTTGTGGTACCGTGGTTAGTGTCGCGGACTCTTAAGTCAGAGTTTCTCGGTTCGAACCCACTCTACCACAATTTGATACCTATTTCTAATAATGAGCCGCTTAGGTTCACAGAAGTATGAAATTGAAAGATTTGTGTAAAAAATACAAACACAAATATTTCTATTTTTTTAAAATAAAATAAAATTAAATTTTGATTAAAAATGATGAGATACTACCACAAAGTTACTGCCGAATCAGTTAGTAAAATGAATGAAAATAATCGTGTTTAAAAATGTTTTAAAAACACCATTTTTATAATAGCATCTATTGTATAACCCTGATCTAACGAAACGTATAGATCTCAATAAATAAGTTTAAAAAAACTGTTCCAGAGTAATGTATTTTCTCAGTAGGTATCACTCGCAGAAAGAGAAATAGTTAATTAATTATATATTTAATTAGTGGTAAAATCTTAAGGTGAAATTAGAAAGATGATCAATTTATAATTTAGGAGAACATATACAATTACATAACGAAATTTGTAATCAATTAATAATTCTAGTCAGTTATAAATCATGATTCGCAATGTATTAAAAAGATAAACTAGATTACGTAAACTAAATTTTTTATGCTCAAGATTTTATCTTACTACTACCATCGCGCCGTTTCCCTGCAGGCTTAGGCAGAGAGGAAGGAAAGTCATTTTTGTCTGTCCTTATATATGTACACTAGAAGCTTCCTTTATATCCATACATCTAGTCATACATGCCCTCTGATTACGTATACTTTTGACACAACCAGATTTAAGATTCTGCGACCTCGCACCGCATTTGGCAAATATACTTTATTAGTCATTTTCTCGTTATCTATTCGCTCCACATGTCCATACCATATTGAATATTTTTTCTTAACCTTTTCAATTATCCCTAGACATAGATAACAATACCAGAGTGAGTGTTTTTGCCTAGAATTTTTAGTGATTAAAATTTAAGTATTTTAAAACATAAGTAAACTCACTCACAAATAGGTATAGGCTATTAAACTTATGAAGTTAAAGCCTGAGTATAACATTTTTACAAGTTTGGTGGACACTATTTCCATCACCCTTCTCAATTATTTATTCTTCTTCTGTGCGTGTCATGTCAGGTCCCCCTGACGTTGACCATCACTTGAGAGTAATTGTCCTTGTCTTGGGCAGCTCTAAACAGCGCCTCGACGGTCCTGATCCCCGTCCGAATCTTTTAAATTCCGGAACCAGGAGATCTGTCTTCTGCCCACACTTCATCAACCTTCTGTTTTGCCATTTAATATCTCAATTTCTTCTTCGTATTACTCCTCATTACTGAGGGTTGTGACACTTGGGAAACAATAACTCTTCTCCAGTTATCCCTTGACTGTGCTGCATGTAGCGCTCCAACCACCAAGGTGCCTGCTCGGCTGTCCAAACTCAAAACATAGTAAAGGGACATTTTTTGTACGTTTTTTTGCATTTTTGTATTAAGTAGATTCTTCTTCCGAAAATGAAAACAAAACGTACTACAAAAAAAAGTCGCTTACTGTGTTTTAAGTTTGGACAGCCGTGCTGCTGCCTTAACTTGATCGGTGATCTTTCTCTTCCTCTCTTTTCCTCCAGGCTCCCAATCGCAGCTAGTCTTTCCAGGCTATCCTCAGTGCCACGCGCAACGTGTCCAAAGAACTGAAGAATCCGCCGTGTACAGACACTGGCCAGAGTCAAGCCATCCATGTGTAACTCCCGACATATCTCAATTACTCGGAATTTAAATAAAATTGTCAATTAATTACAGAACGGCAGTAAACCTGGTTAGTTTTTAATTCTTGTGTTTTCCGCTAGTTATCTTTAATCCGGCGTTATCTACTGGTTAATTTTTATTGACCATTGGCTTATTTCGAACGACCCATCAATTAAAAATCGGGTTTAATTAGATTACCACACATTGTTGAAATAAATCAATTAATTATAGCGGACTTTTGGAAAGTAGTTGTTTACGGGTTATTCGTGATCAGCGGTTATATGTCTATTGATATGTGAGTACGTTATACATTATTTTTTTCTTATTGACGTTTTTTTAGTTCGATCTCCATCTTTATAAAACATTTTGAGTGTATCCAAATACTTGTTCACAAAACAGGATTTTCTCCAATTTTTTTCAATTCTTTATTTTAGTGCTTTCACACAAACATCATGGTTAGATTAACGCAGAGAACATCATAGTCTAAGCTTATTTTCTCCAGGTAGGAGTTATTTTTTCATTTTATTTTACATCTCAACATAGCAGAAGAAGAATATGGAAGTCTGGGTATTTATTGGGTTTATATCCTGTCATTGGCTGGTTAGGTAATCACTTTACACATGTCGCTCACTCCTTTCAACAACGTCATATATAAAAAAACTTGATTTTTCGAGAGATAATTTTTAAAGTTTAAGAATATAATGAAATGTATTAAAAATAAATATCAAGCCACTTATTGAACTTTTTACTGTGCAACAGATCTTTTTAGGTAAAACCTGAATGTTTGTTCTCCATTCGAAAAGTATTTAGTATATTTAAGAAAATTATAAAACAATACCTTTTCTTCAAAATGGAAAAACAACACTTTCTGCTTTGTAGCGGGTAAATATTAAGTTAAAAATATGCCGCTTTTGCTGGGATATAGTACATTTTCTGGGCATTCCGAAAACATGCACAACTGAAAATTGACGATTTTTGGCGCTATATAAATTATCCAAATTAGAAAAAGAAGCAAAGGAAGACCGAAGAAAACTTGGCATGATCACGATAGTGAAATATTTGAAAGCTGACTCCTTTCAAGTCAGGAGTAGAAATTATCGCCAGGTATGTATGAGAAGATGCATTAATCTGGAATGTTTGCAAAGACAGTGGTGTTACGTTTTCTTCTCTCTGCCTACCCCTGCGAGTTAACAGCGATGGTCAGTTAGTTAGTTAGTTAGTGATAGATTTTGTAACATCATCAATCCTATTTTGTAATGTCTGCCTTAAGTATTGCCGCTCTACAAATGGGCAAAAAACACACCACAAAAGTAGATCCATTAAAAGTGTGTGTAGTTATGGGTACCTACTCTAATTTGACATGTCCGCAAGGCGATGATTAGATAAAAAGTCTTTCAATTGAATTTAGAAATAATTATTTGATTTATATACAATCGTACCAGTAAAACGTCATCAATACATTTAAAGTTACGTGATAATTATGTATCGAAACGTGAGCGAGAATCATATTTAAAAAAAGTACAGTAATTAGATGGTATGGATAAAAATATGTACTAGTTGATTGTTGTATTCGGATCCCAGACGAAGGTGTTGAATTCGTTCGAGATTTTATAATCCACTTTTCCGCGATAATTCTTTTTCTTTTTTTTTACTTACAGCATTGTATTTCTGCGGTGTACGATATCATTATAGTTAAACATATATCGCTCACTCCTTTCAAGAACGTCATAAATCAAAAAACTTGATTTTTCAGGAGAACGTTTTTAAAGTTTAAAAATACAATACAATTTTTTTTAAATAAATATCAAGCTACTTATTGAACTTTTTACTGTGCAACATATTTTTTTAGGTTAAACCTGAAGGTTTTTATTCCATTTGAAAGATAACTAGTTTATTTAAAAATAATAATAAACAATACCTTTTCTTCAAAATGCAAAAACAACACTTTATGCCGTGTAGCAGGTATATATAAAGTTTAAAATATGCCGCTTTTGCTGGGGTATAGTACATTTTCTGGGCATTCCGAAAACATGCACAACTGAAAATAGACGATTTTTGATTTATGACGTTCTTGAAAGGAGTGAGCGATATGTGTATACTTATTTAGAAATAATTCGTTTGAGAACCTGAAAAACATGCACTTTTTACATAAAGACGTATATAAAAAGTAGAATTTATTTATGTACAAATAAATAAATTTTGTTTTGTTCGCCTCCGTAGGGCAATGATCAGCACGCTCGGTTACCATACTGGAGGTCCTGGGTCGATTCCCAGGGAGGGGGTCAAATAAATTTTTTTTAAATGATTTTTTAACTCCAATGTTTATTCAATATTACCCTGGACAGGTTTCTGAAGCACATGGCTGATCATCTTTCCTTCGTGTGTTAACGATCACGATAATACTGCATTTATTTGATGCAGTGCCCTATGCATCATCGGGTACGGATGAGGGTTTAAAGAGGACACAAATTATCTTCTTCTTCTTCTTTTTATAGATCTTCAGGATCTGTCTGTGCAGCCGCCTGTCGCTCTTGGGATGTTGACTGCCAGCTATTTCTCCACCTTTTTGGAGGTCTGCCTGGAGGTCTACATCCTTCAGGGTTTCCTTGAAGGGCGATACGTGGAAGTCTGTCTTCTGATATTATGTTACATGCTCATTCCAGTATCGCCATCGTCGTCGTCCCCACCTCACTCCTCTTAACACTGTGATTGTGCTAATATGACTATCATTTTCTAGAAATAGATCAATATTACGACAAAAATACTGTCGAATCAATTCATAAAATTAGAATTTAATATTACCCTGTTTCATTTAGTGCAAAAGCTCAGTTGTTTACGTCGAAGCGAGATGAGAGTCCTTTGATAAAATGAGGAATAAAAGCTGTACAAGCTCGTCTGATTAATGGCTGTGTCAAACTTGAAAGAGATCGCAATATAATGAAGCAGTAACATCGGACATAGGAGGCTGTATATCGGGTATAACGGTTTAGTTAGAACATCGTTAAATGAGTCTATAAAATTAATAGACAACAGTGGAAATGACGGATTTTCGACGAAAGTCTCACACGACCGGCATGCAACTTAGAAATGGACAGTTTTTTAAACATGCTCCACAAAATCTTCAAAAAAATATCCTGCATATTGGTTAGAAACAGCTTCTAACAGTCAAATAAGTTTTTTATACGAATTTATCTCTTATTTTCATGAATTCATTCGGCAGTCACTTTGTTATTGTTATGTACCTACCCAGGTGTTGGGAGATGATCAGTGATAATAATTATGTATAATGCAATATAGAAGTTCAGAAATGGTTAGGATGGGGAACGTTATGTAGTGTATAAAGTGATTACTTAAGCCAGCCAAATGCCAGGATGTAAGCTTTGGGATGCTCAGACTTTCATCTTCTTTAAAAAAAAAAGGGAGAAATAATACATGTTTCATTTTATATTTAGACATCTTTAAAACATGTATTATGTAATGAAATTTATATTAATTAATTTACAAAAAAAAATGAATGTGTTTTTTTTACGATAAAATATTTTGTTGTGTAAAAACTGACCTCAGTCCAGTTTGCGTGGACCACAGCGAGTGACGATCACGAACTTTCAATGTTCTCATAGAAATAATATGGCCGAATCAATCAACATTCACTTTTATTTGACAAGATGTACGATTTCATCATCTCATATGTAGCATGTAGCATGTTAAACGCTTCCTTTGGCGTTAAATCATGTCCGTGAGAATTGGGAAGAGAAATCTTGTCCAACGAAACTTCTGTTTGGGTTATTTATGCATATAACCCGCCTATAAATTATGTATAAAAAAAATATATAGAAAAAACTGTGTAAAACATCTCATGATTCACGATTTTTAATATGCATTTTAAACTGGATTTTGAAATCTGCTAAGATTTTGATAAATTAATTTTATAAAAGAATATTGCGTGATAAAATATTTTCATTAATTGATTAGGCAGTCGAGTTCTGGTTAAATCTAAATATTTATTTTAAAATATAATTTTTGCGTTTTTAAAATAACTTTTTAATGAACCTTATCGTGACGTGATTTGATGCATTTAATATCATAAATTGAGTTAGAATATGATGTTTAGTGCGTCGAAACACATGTCACAATAGAATTTATCAAATAGTAAAATTTACTAAGTAAAAGTAAAATATTTAAAAAAATTAAGGTTTTATTTAGATATCTCAACGGAGGCGAAGAGTTTTATTATTTTGGTACATTTAAATATATATATATATATATATATATATATATATATATATATATATATATATATATATATATATATATATATATATATATATATATATATATATACATATAATACATATATATATACATATAATAAATTTAAATATATACACATATATATATATTTATATATATATATATATATATATATATATATATATATATATATATATATATATATATATATATATATATATATATATATATATATATACGAGTATGGTACGACATGGTAAAAAGAAGAAATAATAAGAATTAACATAAAACACAATATAAGCTTTAACTTTTTACAGAATGCTTAGAAGTAAATATGATACAAATTATAAAAATCAACGCTATGCACATTAAACTTTTAGCAAAAGTAATTATAATAATAATAACATTAACAAATAAACAAGACAGAACAGAATATAAAGTTGCATTATAACTTTACCAAGTAAAAGTGCAACAAAAAAACGGAGCAAGAAATATATTTTAGAAGTATGGTAAAATATATCTCTAAAGAAACATATTGAGAGTGTCCAAATACTTGTTCACAAAATCTGGATTATCTCCAATCACAGGAGTTATTTTCATATTATTTTTTAACATCTCATCAAAGATGAAGAAGAATATGGGGCTGACAACAGTCATAGGCTGGTTTAAGTGATCTTAAACATATTGATTATATTCTTCTTCATCTTTGATGAGATGTCAAAAAATAATAAGAAAATAACTCCTGTAATTATGTTATAATTAGTTGAAATTAACAGATGAAAAAAAGAGAGGGTGGGTGTGTGTGTGTGTGTGTGTGTGAGAGAGAGAGAGAGAGAGAGTGAGTGTATGTGTGTGAGGGGAGAAATTGAGCTCACAAATTGAACAGATTTATTCCGCAGTGATACGGTGTAATATATACTTTTCCAAGGCTTAAAATATTATCTATTGGGTGAATATCACTGATAACTTAAAGCACCGACCGCCATTCCCATCAGAATTCACGTTCGCATGCTTTAAACATAGCCTTAGAGCCATAAAGTAAGATAAGACGTAAAGATAGCAATTTTGTCAACTAATAAAACCGATTCCGAGCCTTAATTTTATTGCAACCATTAAAAGCCGCCATCTTAAATACTTGACGACATTGATTTTATTATTTTTCAAATTTTATTTCGCCACTGGAATAATTAATCGCATCACAATAAAAACAAGAGATACGATCTCGATCTCATTTTAAATGGGCACTAACTCGTCTGATATTTGAATATAAAAATAAATTCATCTTTACAAGACCACTTTTTCGAGTTTATCAATGTAAATGCAACTAGTTTCGAGAATTACAAATGTTCTCATCAATAGGTGATAATATTTCACATAAAAAACATCACGTTATTCCAAAATACCTTAGTTAAATCTTAATCAATTCACGATGATATTTTTTACAATTTTCTTTGGCTTCTTACCTTTCAATAACGCTTTTATTTGTAAAACTATACTCTTATATTCACTTCGAGTAAAAACTTATTTTCTCAATGAAAATTAAGGCACAGTATTCATTGAGTCATAATTTAATTTTCTCTAAATCAAAGTAACATTTACGTAATTGAATTTTTCTTAAAACGCCGATTTTGTATTAAAAAAATAAGTTTTTCTTCGAAACAATTAAATAGGTTTGAAAAGAAAACAGTTATTTAAAGGAAAGGAGTTTTAAAAAAATATACATATAAATATTTTTTGCTAATTTCATTTATTGATTCAGTCACGGCAGTCACTTTGTGGTACAATCTATCCATTTTTAATTAATGTTTTATATGGTGTTTGAAAACAATGCGAAATGCATCTAAACACGTGTCTTTTTATTTATTGTTTCGGCATTAACTTTGTGGTAAGACATGTTACAATAATTAAAGAAAACACTTCGTTTTTTACCACTTGAGTTTTATTATAGACTACATGTTTCAGAAGTTAAACTTCCATCATTCAGGTCTGTATAATAACTAAAATATAAAATATATAATTTAATATAAAACACGTGTCACAGTAGATTTTAAGAAATAGTGATATTTACTAAGTAAAACATCAATTTAAACAAATATATTGAGTAGTGTAATGGTCAGCATGCTCGCCTAACCGTTCTGTAGGTCCCGGGTTCGATTCCCAGGGGGGTTTAATAAATATAAGTGATTTTTTCACTATAATATTTATTCAATATTACACTGGACTGATACCTGAAGTGGACGGCTGATCACCTTTCCTTCATGTGTAATCGATCGAGATAACACTGCGTTTATATGAAGCAGTGCCCTATGCACCATTGGAGTGCGGTAAGGGATTTATTATATTATTATTATTATATTTTTCGCTTTTTTTATTCTAAAAAAACAAACGAAAATGAAATGTACATATATTCTTTAAAAAAATCAGCGTGAACAGACGTCCAGCTTTGAGCGCTGCTGAGCGCGTCATGATTTGAACGCTAGGGATCTAGGCCTTGAAGAAAATTATGTTGCAAGCTTTTGAATACTTGGCCCTAACAATTTTCACATAGCAAACGTAATAAAAGTGTAAATCTAAATATTCAATCACTCTGGGTAGGTATATCTAAAAAAAATCGTCGGCATTATTTACGAACGGAATTGATTTTTTTTTATTACGATGATATTAATAAAATAATGTTGCCACACTTGGATTTATTCCTTTAACGTACCTTATTTACAGCGCCAATCAATAGCTTCACACACAGATCACGACTTGTTACATAATACTAGCTCTTCTGAACTGGTCCATGCTTCACATGTACCGGTGTTATTTGGTGCCAATAACGAGGTGATCAGATCGATAAAATAATAATACTTACCTAAATATTACATCATATCAATAAGTGAAGGTACCTATCCAAATTATATATATATATATATTGTTTAACGCATGTTTGTGCTGAAACCTTTAGTGCATGTTGGTCTTCAGGTAGACCAAAAATCGCATGTGTTAAACATTTTGTGTAGTTTTAAGTGTGTAAATAGTGCTATGGTTTATGGTAGTATGGTTTGCATGCTGTAATAGTGATTGTCCTGACGAAGAGACGGGTACGTCTCAAAACCGGTAGACATAAAAATCTCGGTGAGTGGTTATATACTCATATTATTAACATTTAAAAAAAAAGTGAAAATGACTAACCACAAAGTAAATGTTAAAATATTAATAATATTGAGAATGAACTTTTATTTAATTGATATTAGTAATGTTAGTAAATAACCACTCACCGACTACTTCTGTCTACCGGTTTCGAGACGTACCCGTCTCTTCGTCAAGACATACACTACAATTTAACAATCATGCGAACAACACTACACCACACCCACTTAGTACTATTCACATACACTATCACTACACATGCAAAACATGCAGAGCGAGTTGTTAGTCCCACCATGCTTTTGGGAAACTAAATAATAAAGTAAAAATGTAATATAAATATACGTATATTTATATTACATTTTTACTTTATTATTTAGTTTCCCAAAAGCATGGTGGGACTAACAACTCGCTCTGCATGTTTTGCATGTGTAGTGATAGTGTATGTGAATAGTACTAAGTGGGTGTGGTGTAGTGTTGTTCGCATGATTGTTAAATTGTAGTGTATGTCCTGACGAAGAGACGGGTACGTCTCGAAACCGGTAGACAGAAGTAGTCGGTGAGTGGTTATTTACTAACATTACTAATATCAATTAAAATGTTTGACCACAAAGTAAATGCTTTGAATATAAATAGAACTTTTATTTCTTTTATTTTTTCACTCTAGTGTTCCGCTGATGAAAACTGCGACAGAGAAAAACCAACATGTCGAAGTATCGTCAATTTTAGAGAAAAAATGTTGCATTTTTGTTTTTTTAAAGCAACACAAGCTGAGACTAATTTCGTAATAGAAATTATTGTTTTGAACTCGCAACAGTAACAAGAGTAAAAAATATTATAAAAATGTTTCTGGCCACTAGGTTTACGAAGAGTCCCGTTTATTAATAATTAAAGTTTTCTCGTGAATATATTTCTTTTAAAAAAGTTCTGATTGAATACATCGCTCACTCCTTTCAAGAACGTCATAAATCAAAACACTTGATTTTTCAGGAGAACGTTTTTATAGTTTAAAAAAATAATACAATGCATTAAAGAAAAATATCAAGCCACTTATTGAACTTTTTACTGTGTAACAGATCTTCTTAGGTAAAACCTGAAGGTTTTTCTCCATTTGAAAAATATTTGGTTTACTTTAAAAAAATATTTAAACAGTACCTTTTCTTCAAAATGCAAAAACAACACTTTCTGCCATGTAGCGGGTAAATATTAAGTTTAAAATATGCCGCTTATGCTGGGATATAGTACATTTTCTGGGCATTCCAAAAACATGCACAACTGAAAATTGACGATTTTTTATTTATGACGTTCTTGAAAGGAGTGAGCTTCATGAGGTTCAATATCAGAGCTTTGCGCACAATATTTATGCCTACGTTATTTTATCATAGTTTGATGATATCGAAGCTCACATACTCGGAAACAATTAGCACTCGAACATATATTAGTTCGATGAAATGATATCTTGTTGATCAATCACTTCTGATTACACAATGTAACGAAACTAAGTAATTAATTGTCGTACTAAATATAATTTACTGAAAGTTATATGATAAAATCTTTGTATTAACTATGTCGATATAATGAGAAAAATACTTTCCTTAATTTATTCGAATGTCACTTTGTGGTAAATTTGTCAATTGAGAAAAATTAAAGGCTTGTATAATACCACTTACTGAGCTTTATTCCATTACACGCTACTAGTTCTAATTTTCACCTGTACATGAAAACGCGTGAAGTTTTTTTAAATAAGTCACCACAAAGTTAATGCCGAATCAATAAATAATGTAATATATATCCATTTTTAATTTAAATTTCACTTAGCAAATACCACTTTTTCTTAAAATCTTTCGTGACAGGTGTTTTGATGCACACGGTTTTTGAAAAATATGCGAAATGCATCGTGGTACAATAAATTTGAAGAAATAGTGTTATTTACCGGAACAAAAAGTTCAGATTAACTTTATAAAATTAAAGTACTTTGTTTTAACCACTTTTTATTATTATTAGTACACTTTAACCTACCGATTTCAACAAACCTTGTCATCATCAGGGTTTATTTTAATATGTTTTATGTTTGTTTTAATATTTATATGTTTTAGAATTTATTCTAAAACATTAAAATACTCATAATTAATTACATTCCCTTACCAAAAACTTCCCCACACTCCATAAAAATCTTAAAATTAGGATTGGATGTCTTTCGTAAATTTTACGATTGTCTCGTAATATAGGGTTAAAATAGATCTACCCTATTTCAAATGTAAATATTTATTCAACGATGTGCCCGGGTAAATACAATATTCAAACAGGTTATTTGTGGTCGGTGTATTACAAACGGTTGTATTGTAACGTTGAATAGTTTTTATTACACATATAAATGGGGTAATTAAAAGATTTTTATTTGCCTTTGGTGACCGAATCATACTATAATCCGACAAACCCTGTTAATTTGATATTGGCCATAAGAAATATTTATTTGTGTCAAACTGGGGCCTTGCTATTATATAAATGGTGCTTCATGTTGTAATTTTGGACGTTTTACAAACCAAATAAATAAATAATCGAATTGGACATTTAACAAATCAAATTACACATTTAACAAAAAAAATTATACGTTATTTTATATGCTGGCAAGCCTGCGCGGCATGCTCTCATAGTCTGTGCGCGCGCTGTGTACTAAAATTTTTAGACAAGATTTTCAAT
Organism: Brachycentrus maculatus; assembly: GCF_059751285.1. Taxonomy (NCBI): domain Eukaryota; kingdom Metazoa; phylum Arthropoda; class Insecta; order Trichoptera; family Brachycentridae; genus Brachycentrus; species Brachycentrus maculatus. Next base: position 1,960,865 of record NW_028280859.1, read on the forward strand.
ACTTTGAATTTGTGTCTGCCCACCTATCTGCCTACCCCTACGGGGAAGCAGCAGCATGATGGTTGATTAGTTAAATACTCCGCATAAATACCATGAAATTGGTATTTGTTGTGTCTTTTTAATTCTGCTTGTATACGTTTATTTTAATAAAATATGACACCAATATCTGATACCGATATGTTATCAGGAGGACAGAAAACAATATAGGTTGACAATGAGCTATGTGTATTTTAGCCTCAAGTACTGAGTGTGATAAAAAATCAATTAAGTCATCAAAGTGTCATAGAAAGATATCAATCAACGACAATATAATTACAAACTTATCGTGGGATTAATTTCGAGTATTAATGAAGTTTCTAAGTATGTAATAATATTAATCAGTTATATGAACTAGTATACGTATATATATATTTATTTATATATATATATATATATATATATATATATATATATATATATATATATATATATATATATATATATATATATATATATATATATATATATATATATATATATATATATATATATATATATATATATATATATATATATATATATATATATATATATATATATATATATATATATATATATATATATATATATATATATATATATATATATATATATATATATATATATATATATATATATATATTTAGAGAGATTAGCCTCCTGTGATGTCGATCCATCTCTTTGGTGGTCTACGCGGGAGTCATCTACCTTGAAGCCGTGCAGTGCAATATTAGGGAGTCAGGATGGTTCCATTCGGCTCACATGCGTATACTATTGTCTTCTTCGTTGCCTTCCCCACCTAACGACATCTTCGATCTTGCATACATCTCTTATCCTTGTGTGTTCTTTATTCTATCCCATAAACTCTTGCCAGATATGCTCTTTAGAGTTTTCATTTCTGACACTGTTAGCGCGTTTCTTTGTTACTTCGATGTCAGCCTCATATTCCTTACATGCGCATACCATTGTCTCCATTGGCTTGATGTGAAAGACATTATTGCCATATGCGATGTAAAATTAGTGCTAGCTAGTATATCTAACACGATGTGTTATTTTGAACTAATCCCATGAGGAAGTCCCATGCTTTCATCTACAATCCTTACTCTTCAATATAATACACCCATTAAAATATTTCCCTGTTCAATGACTTAAAAGCTCCGCTAATACTCGGTAGAAATATACCAGTCCGACTGATTGACTTCGCGGTGGCGGCTAAGTTTCAAAGGCAACAGCTCAAAGCTCCGAGCTTTCTCATAGAAAACGTTACCTGAAATCGACCACAGGACTTAAGGACAATTGTCACTGCCTCGGATACCACAATAGGCAGTAAAACACGTGTGTGCATAAATGAGATTTGTATCTGCGACTATTGCTTAAGGTTCACAATACTAATACACGTGCAAAATTCCGAATGAGCAATGATACTGACTATCGTAAAGAATGAAATATATTTGATAAAATAAAACAACTTTGTTTTAACCACTTTTTATTGGTATACTTTATCCAACCGGTTTCGACAAGAACCTTGTCATCATTAGGGTTTATGTACTAAATTCTAAAACATTGAAATACTCATAGTTAGGTTAAAGTTAATTACCCTTCTCTTATTTTATTAGAAGTCGTAAGGGAAGGGTAATTTACTATAATCTAACTATGAGCATTTCAATGTTTTAGAATTTAGCACATAAATCCTGACGATGACAAGGTTCTTGTCGAAACCGGTTGGATAAAGTGTACCAATAAAAAGTGCTTAAAACAAAGTTTTTTAAAGTTTATAAAATGCGCCACAAAGGACCTGCAAAAAACATTCAATAAAAGAAACATGTTTAAATTTATATATTAAATTTTAAAATCAAACAATGATTTTTATGTACATACATAACGCATTAGAAAATGAATGTACGATCGGTCAGTAAGAGTAAAACAATATCTAGTCAAGAAAAGTATCGCTCTAAAAACATTTTTTTTTTATAATTCTTATTAAATTTATTTAGTTTTTCCGCGTGATATGAAAAAATAAATTTATAGATTTGGCGTTTAATTTGTAGAAATTAATTTTAATTTATGTACATACATATTAAATATGAAATTCAAACACTGGTTTTTCGAGTCTACTATATTGTATATTATTTTATGTATTAATTTTAAATCAAGCACAGATTTTTTGAGTCTACTAAGTTGTATTTTACTAACAAAAACACATAAAAATTAATATTGTGTCAATTGTTTCCCCTAGTTATGGCATTATCAAACGAATGTGAAGATCAAATGGATTGACGGCCCTATGTAGCTATAAAATTATATGTGACAGTTTTAACATGTGCAGCAATAATTTATGGGAGACAGCAGTAGCTAATGGGGGATGTAGGTAGGTTTATTATTATTTTAAAAAGGTTAAAGTATTATTAGTGACAATTGTTTTTACTTTTTTTTGGCATTTTAAACTTCTGTTATTTACAGACAGGAGTTTGAAAATGCCATGGCAGGCGAAACGATTGTCACAAATTTTATTTTTATGTGTTTTTTATAACTAAATACAGTTCATTAGAATCAAATAATCAATGTTTGATTTGATATTTAATACTGTATTCATTATTTTGTTTGACATCTCAACAAAGATGAGGAAGAATGTGGAGATCTGGGCATTTACGGGGCTTACGACCGTCATAGGCTGGTTTTAAGTATTTGATCATTTGATATCAAAAGCTTAAGCTCTGAAAAGACAAAAAAGAAAGAAAAAGTTACCGATACTCATTAGGTATATGTAAGGTGTGGATTACCACAAGTAAAGAGACCTTCACTACGAGTGTTGACGAAGATGATTTACGTATAGTTGGTCCTTTGTTGCTTGACCACCACTATAAGAAGGTTCTTGACAATCATTGATTTATGTATCTCAGTCGTCAGTGTCGGCTACATTTTACATATTGCATATGTGCATTTGAACATATAGGAATGCGCAAAATTGATCACCCCATCGGAAGATGTTATAATTTTTGCAATGCAACAATCATTTTTGATATTTGTGAACTATATGTATAGTAGTTACAAACACATTGATAAAATATGCACAAATATGTATCAACACTGGCAGCAGCTACTTGACGGATCATATTTTCCACTTAACAAAAAATTTGAAATGCAAATAAAGATTATCTTCGCTCAAAATCATTTTTTTATTTATTAAAATATTTATTCAAAAACAAAATCGGATGATTAATTTTACGCCACAATGAATTTGTTTATAAACTGCAGCTGTTTAATTTACATATACGAAATATGATTGACGTACGACACCCTTTACAAAAAATATAACATCTTTCAGTAAGGTGATAAATTTTGCGCCACCCTGTATACCATAAGCGTGAGAAATACTAAACACAATTAATAAAAATCAACTTAAAAATACTGTTTAATTATCAATAGTATAATATTTATAGTGATTTTAAAACAATGTTTTATTTTATTATTAAATGAAAAATCACAAAGTTATTTCTTCAAATATAAATTATAATTACTTACGTTTTAAATACAGAGCACTGTATTTTCGTTTCATAATGAGACCTCTCCTCTCAATTACAATTTCATCCCTTTAATGGCCCAATATAAATCCTTAATAACGGCTCCCTTATCCCGGAAGGGTGAGTCCATCCAGAATGACCTCCCCTTTCGATCCGGTGACATTTGACAGCGCGCCACATAATAAGGGTGTAATTAACAACCCTTACCCTCTCAAATGCCCATTGATACGTCATTAAGAACAAAACTTTATTGCGAGACTTTGTAAGAAGATAAATATGGTTTTTAGGACGGACTATACTTGTATCCATATATTTTGACATCTTTATAGACACTACGAAAAATATTTTAAGTATTTATAGGGCTTAGCCTCTCAAAGCATGGTTTCAGTAACAACCACACTATCCAAAATTCGAAGTATGTATAATACATGTAGGTATATATATCGCTCACTCCTTTCAAGAACGTCATAAATCAAAAATCGTAAATTTTCAGTTGTGCATGTTTTCGGAATGCCCAGAAAATGTACTATTGTATATCCCAGCAAAAGCGGCATAATTTTAACAAAATATATACCGGCTACAGGGCAGAAACGGTTGTTTTTGCATTTTGAAGAAAAGGTATTGTTTTATTATTTTTTTTAAATAAACAAAATATTTTTCAAATGGAGAAAAAACCTTCAGGTTTTACCTTAAGAGATCTGTTGCACAGTAAAAAGATCAATAAGTGGCTTGATGTTTAAAGCATTTCATTTTATTTTCAAACTTTAAAAACGATCTCCTGGAAAATCAAGTTTTTTGATTTAAGACGTTCTTGAAAGGAGTGAGCGATATATATATGTTTTTTTTTTCTTGAATGTTTTCCGCAGATACTTTGTGGCACATTTTATAAACTTTATAAAATTAATTAACTTTGTTTAAACCATTTTCTTAATAATACATTTAACCTACCGGTTTCGACAAGAACCATGTCATCATCATCATTATTTTAATTCTAAAACATTCAAAACATTAAAATACTATCACCAAAAACTTCCACACACTCCGTGAAAATGTAGGATTTTTACGGCGTGTGTGGAAGTTTTTGTTTAAGAATTAAAATAAACCCTGATGATGACAAGGTTCTTGTCGAAACCGGTAGGTTAAATTGTATTTATAAAAAAGTGGTTTAAACTAAGTTAATTAATTTTATACTAACATATTTATTTATTCATTTAATTTAGTAACAAAAATCAAACAATTTAAATCATTTGCTAGACATTTCTTCTTGTAAAATATCTTGATACTATGTGTCTTTCCAAATAAGATCTGGTACTACGCTCTAGTCCTTCTAGAGAGACTTATACTCATTGTTTATTGTTTAGACATGAATTATATAATAGCATTTTTCTTCTTTTATTGATTTTTGGGTGTTTTTTTATTATTTTTTTTTTTATAAATACATAAAACGTATTTAATTTCTTTTTCAGAATTTTAATAACTTCATAACTTCTATTTTTGTACATGTAGAAATGTTATTGAAATATTTGGTTCCCAAATAATAGAAGTTCTTTACAACATTTTGAGTGTGTCCAAATACTTGTTCACAAAATCTGGATTATCCCAATTACAGGAGTTATTTTCATTTTATTTTTTGACATCTCATCAAAGATGAAGAAGAATATAATCCAGGATTTGGATCTCACATACTAATATAAGAGTTTCTGCTTAATAAAAAGCTTCTTTACATCTCACCAATAGATGTCTCTAGTGAATTCTAGTGATTCAAGAACAAGGTTTCTAAATTGGTTCATATATAAAGAACTTCCAAGAATTTGAGTAGTGTGGTTGTCAATAATGGGTAGAATTGGTGAATGTTACACGTGTGTAAAGTGATCACTTAAACCAGCCGATGACGGCCGTCAGCCCCGTAAATGCCCAGACTTCCATATTATTCTTCATCTTTGATGAGATGTCAAAAAATAAAATGGAAGTTCTGTTGGAATTGATTGGTATGGCATTTAGCTATATGTAAAATCGTTTTGGAATCTCAAAGACGAATCTTTCTTTAGATTAAAATATTAATAAGTTTTATCACCCTTTAATAATTGAAGAATTGCTCTTTTATGAAAATGTTTTCTACATTAGGGACAAAATATTTTGTTGAAAAATGGTAATTTTGTTGGATATGATAGTCCTATTTATGAGTATACCCAGACTTATATATTCTTCTTCGTGTATATTGTGATATCAATTTTATTTATTTTAAAAATATAGGCTCATACTGTGTATCATTTCTTTAAAAAAGTTTAAAGCTTTAAAACTGAGGTAATATAACACAATATATTGAATCCAGACCTTTGCGCGCCGTGTTGCCTTTTACCATGTTCCTGACTTATCTCTTTAACTAGTCGAGGACAGAGCTTAATGGAAAAACCAAGTTCGTTATCGCAAAGTAATTGTATGGGTCCATTTATGGGGGAATCTGTCATATGGATTAACCATAATGGATATTTACTGTCCACGTATTCTTTCTAAGATATTTACGGAAAATCTATTTAAAAATAAATATCTATTAATTAGACTACCTACATAAGTTATCTTTAAAAAATATTAAGTTAATTTGTCTTTATTAGTTTTTTCTCATATAGATTATTTATGGTATCAGAGTTAATAAATGTCTAGTTAAAGTGATCACCTTTTACACTGTAGTGAAAATTACGTAATAAATAGGCAGATTTTCAAATTTTTAAAGCAATGGGTACTTATTATTTTTTTTTTAATATTTAGATTATAAATTTTGATCAATAAGTCAATTTGGGTTATAAATTTATTTTGTATAAATTTATTTTGTATAAATTTATTTTGTAAAAATTTATTTTGTATAAATTTATTTTGTACAAATTTATTTTGTATAAATTTATTTTGTATAAATTTATTTTGATAAATACCATGTGTAAATTTATTTACACTTTCGACGCTTAATTTTTATTTATTTTTCAAAACATATTACATACATAACTCATACATATATAATATTCCCGATTGAGTAATTTGAAGAACTCCATTTTATATAATTTATATTTGAAACTTTTACTTTGTGATTTCCCATTTTATAATTAAAATTTAAAATAATGTTACATTTTAATTTTAACCGTATTTTAATTAGTATGTTTGTAAAAAAAACTGTTTTTTAGAGTCTACTTTATTGTATTTTATTATTAAAAACACATAAAAATACATATGTGACAATTTTTTCACCTTGATATGACATTTTCAAACTACTGTCTTTTGTAAAAGTTTGAAAAAGACATAGCAAGGCGAAACAATTGTGACAAATTGTATTTTTATGTGTTTTTAATAATTAAAAACAGTTTAGTGGACTCTAAAAATCAGTGTTTGATTTGAGTATTTAATATATATACCTAATATAAATTAAACTTTCATTAATTGATTCGGCAGTAACATTGTGGTAATTTTACGTCTTTTTATTAAAATTTTACTTAGTAAATACCAATATTTCTAAAAATCACGCGTTTCAATGCATTTCTTATAATTTTTAAACACCGTATGTTAAGCTAGGTCTAAATTTTAGATTTGTGTCCTTGGGACGTTGAAGAATGAACATGAGTGTGTTGTAAGAACTGTTTCTTATTTTTGTTTGTTTATTTATTTATTTATAACTTTATATTTTTTATCAATGGGAACATAGACTATAAGGGAGCTGATAAGTATGCCGACCACTAGCCTAGAGTATCCATATAAACACCTTTATCTTTAAAAACAACCCTTCATGATCGCTGTTATTAATTCTGTGACATGTCCCCTATCAATGTCACCCTGACGGACAGCATGCCACACATTTGATTAGGGTATATTGTCCCAAAAGACACATAAATAATTTGTTCCTGTGTGTAATGTAAGGAGTGTAATTTCTAATTTTATAATTCGTCAATATCAAGTACGATATATTATATATCTCATTGAGTATTTACTACAACAACAATTTGTAGAACATCATATTTTTCTGTAACTCTTAGTGCATGTTAGTCTTCGGTCGACCAAAAATATATGTGAACAATAATTTGTCAAATAAATATTTAATAATAAGTGTGTGAATGGTAGAGATGTGTAGTATTATTTGCATGTTGGTAAAGTGATTGTCCTGACGAAGAGATGGTACGTCTCGAAATCGGTTGACTGAAATCTCGGTGAGTGGTTATTAATTAACAATACAATTTTTTGTAAAATAGTGTATGTATAATGTATGTATATAATCATTCTTTGAGACCTTTATTCACATGCGAGTTCTCGGCGTCATCTCTGATTGTGTTAAGTAATTTTATTTTTGCAGAAACCTTCATGAAATGTATGTTAGATTCTTCCCGAATTATTTTACATACTAGAAGACGCCTGAAAACATGATTTTTAAATTTTAATTTTAACAGCAATTTTATAAAAAATATTTTGAGTGTGTCCAAATCGTTCACAAATCTGTGTTTTTATTGACATCGCAAAAAAGATTTACTCTCAACTTTCGAAATTTGAGTTGTATGGTTGTCAGTGATGGGTTAAAAAGTGAATGTTACACGAGTATAAAGTGATCACTCAAACCAACCTATAAGAGGTCGTAAGCCCTGTAAATACCCAGAATTTTGTACTCTTATCTAAGTTAAGATGTCAATGTTCATATGAATTAATGCATTCTGTTGGTAAACCCTCCATATATTATTTTTGACATCTCAACAAAGATGAAGAAGAATATAAAATTCTCAACATTTACAGGGCTTACAACCGTCATGGGCTTAGTTAAGTGATCACTTTACACACGTGTAACATTTCCTAATTCTACACATGATTGACAACCACACTACCTAAATTTTCAAACTCGATATAATATATTAAAACGCAACTCGACAGATTACAAAATTGTTTGATGTCTTTGTACAAATGACTTATGTCGTGGTATCGCAATAAATTAATTAAGCCTGACACATCTCTTTAGATATCGCTTTCTAACTAATTGAGTGATTCGGGAATGCACTCAATCATTGTGTTGCTGGGAAAAATATCGTATATCCCGAAAGCACTTTTTCTCAATAAAACATATTAATTAACTAATCATAGCGTCACTTCTCCGCAGGGGTAGGTAGAGAGGATAGAATGCCATACCAATCTGTCTTTGCAAACAATCTTTATCTCTTCCATATTAATGCATCACCTTCATACATACCCACCGATTATTCCGGGTCCTAGCCTAACCACGCCCAATTATTTGAAATACTTGATCATGCCAAGTTTTCATCAGTCTTCTTCTTCTTCTTCTATTACAACTATATTCGCCTCATTTGTTTAACTGTTCATTCTTCACACATTTGATTCTCATGTTCAGAGCATCTCGACACACCTTTCTAAATTTTATCGTTAATATTTTCAAAATTATTCTTACCTCAGCGATGGATTCTTTTTCTTGTATCACTATTCGAATATTTATCATTCTCATGACGCAGTATCCACATATGAGTTCACAAAATGCAAAAATAATCCGGGGTTTGAATCTTGGATACAAATAAATGGGTCTCTGCTAAATAAAAGCTTTTCTCAATCCAACAAAGATGGCTGTTGAGAATTATTTATTTAAACTTCATGTACAGAAAATAAATAAGTATATTGACGGGCTTATAGATTAAAAGCAATATCTTCCAACCAACCAAAATTTCAAAATTTCAATGAATTCATCTGTACTTTGTCATGAGGTTAATCAACATATTTAGGAGTTCCAAAAATTTGAGTACTGTGGTTGAAGTGAGATTGTCAATGATTGTAGAATGGTGAATGTGTGTAAAGTGATCATTTAACCAGCCTTTATAAGTCATAATTAAACCAAATCCGCTCCCTAGGTGGAGTATATGGAGTCCACAAACTGTCTCCGGGCTTTTCTTTCGGCTGCCAGCTCCAAAGTCATAAACCCTGTAAATACCCAGATTTCCATATTCTCCTTCATCAATGTTAACATGTCAAAATGTATAGGAACTTTTTTTAGAGCTTTTTCTTCTCTATGTATATATTAAATTATAACATACATTTGTAACATGGATAAAATGATTTGATTAAAAAATTACAATTTATTTTTGTATTTATTATTTCTACTTAGCTTATATTACAACTAATACAAAATGTTATTTACACTCAATTTACATCATATATATTTACATCTACTTACAGTAAACAAAACGTTTATTTTCTTTTGGACTCTTTTCATTCTTTATACATTCAGGCATCTCATCATACATTTTCACACCCACAATGGCAGTCTTATTTTTTACCTATTTCTAGTAATATGTTCATGAATTTTTTTGCTAAAACTTTTTTATCCTTCAAATATTAAAATTATGCACATGCACATGTATGGAAGTGAAACATGGAGTTGGCAAAAGAAGGATGAAAGTAGACTGAATGCAGTCGAAATGCGACCTCTCAGAAGAATGTGTAACAAAACGATGTATGATAGATGTGCGAATAGTGAAATAAGGAAGGAATGCAAAGCTGAGATAAGCATTATCGATAAAATTAAGAAAGGTGTGTTGAGATGGTTTGGACATGTAGAACGAATGAGTGAGGAAAGAACGGTAAAACAAATTTATGAGGCGAATGTTAGCGGGAAAAGAAGCAGAGGAATACCGAGAAAAACATGGCACGATCAGGTATGCCAAATACTTGAAAGTGGTCAGGTTAGGAGTCGTAACAATCGGCGGGTATGTATGAGGAGATGCATGAACGTGGAAGAGGCGAAGAATGTTTGCAAGGACAGAGTGGTGTGGCGCTCTATTCTCTCTGCCTACCCCTGTGGGGAAGCGGCGTGATGGTTAGTTAGTTAGTTAGTTATTAAAATTATTTATTGTTAAAAAATATATATAAAGATTAGCATATTATATATAAGTCTCTTTTTTATAGATAAGCAGTTGAGTTCTTTTTTCATTTTTTTTTATTATTAGAAGTACTATTCTCATCGCTTTATGTTGTATAATATCTAATTTATTTCAATTTCCTTTATTTGCCTAAAATAATACTGTTGAGCAGTAATTTATGTTATTAAATGAAATATTTTACACAATTTATAAAACTTTTTTTTACATACACCCCTTTTCCCATCGTATCGAGTGAATCAGTACAGAACGATGCAATAAGGTGGCTCGTGTCTATATTTGTCCTCAAGTGCTGCCAGATATGCCGCCCGCAAGACCACTTGAGCTGGGATTGGTCCTGACTAATGGACATCAGGCACTTCTGGCCTTAGGTAAACAGGGCTGGAGCTGGTAATTTATAATTGATTTTTTTTTAAATTGATTGTGTTTGGTATTCTCTTAATGAAAACATTTTTTATCAAGTACTTATTTCAAATACTTCGAATGTTGATATAAGGAAAGAATGAATGGTTGAGGTGTATAAGTTAAACTAGTACGAATACAGGTATGTAACGACGAGTGCCATAGTGTTTGCTGCTATTCCTGTTTGCCTCATGTATATGTTATACCTACGATTTCTCCTCCATTTCCTTGTAAATTCCTCCCTCTCAGAATTCGTTCACCTAGTTCCATAAAATTATGTAGTGTGGTTTTCAATTATAGGTAGAATGGTGAATGTTACAAGTTTATAAAGTGATTACTTTATAAACTGTCTATAATATCAAATCCATACATGATATTATTTAGATTATGTTATTATTTAGATGTCAAAATGTAAAAATAACTAAGAAAGTAAAGAATCTCAGACGTGTCAACATGGTTTTTTACCCCCTAAAAATGTAGTGACCATTATGATTACTTAAATTATTTCTTAAGAATATATTCATCCAACCCCTTGATATCTAGTTCCAGCCCTGCAAGTGCACTTGACGGTTCGCTGTTCCGGTCCACACTACAAACAGGATGCTCCTGAGATAATTCAGGGGGGATCTCTGCGAGGTGACTAATTAAAGACTTCAATCAATTTTAATATTGCTTTAAATATATCGCTCACTCCTTTCAAGAACGTCATAAATCAAGAATCGTCAATTTTCAGTTGTGCATGTTTTCGGAATGCCCAGAAAAAGTACTATATCCCATCAAAAGCAGCATATTTTAAACATAATATTTACCCGCTACAAGGCAGAATGTGTTGTTTTTGCATTTTGAAGGAAAGGTATTGTTTAATTATTTTTTTAAATATACTTAATATTTTTCAAATGGAGAAAAAACCTCCAGGTTTTACCTAAAAAGATCTGTTGCACAGTAAAAAGTTCAATAAGTGGCTTGATATTTATTTTTAATACATTGTATTATATTTTCAACCTTTAAAAACATTGTCCTGAAAAATCATGTTTTTTGATTTATGACGTTCTTGAAAGGAGTGAGCGATATATTTGGCTCGTTTTCGGTCTTTTTTATGGAGTCCTGTCTCTGACGCTTATGGACATGTCACCGTTATTGTCATTGGTGTTTTGACGACCTGGAAAATGTCATAATATTCGTAAGGTCCAAAAATTTCTTTAAATTCTTGAGAATGCAGGGGTAGGCAAAATGGATGAAACGCCAAATTCTTTCGCCCTGCTTCTTCACATCCGTACATCTAGTCATACATGCCCACCGAGTATGAAGACATTTGACACCTCCAGTTTAAGTTCTGATTGATTATTATTTGAATTACCCAACGTCCAAGTGACACCCTCCCTCCCTCAGGTTTAAACGGTGTTGCATAAGCCGTAGATTACGGCATAAGCCAGCTGATTGATCTAGTCGTGCCAAGTCTTTTTCGGCTGTAGCGTTCTGTTCTGCATTCACATACGTCAAATATACTTTCTTAGTCATTCTTTCTTTATCCATCCTCTCCACATGTCCATACCACCTCAAAAAGCTTAAATATATATTTTTATATCTATAACTTCTTTAGCCTTACATTCCTTTCTAATATCTTCCGTCATACAACGATTTTCCATACATTCAGTTGAGGGAACATATTTCAACAATAAAAATAATTTCGTTATTGATTCGGCAGTCACTTTGTTGTAAAATCTATTGTGATACGTGTTGTGACACGCATCATTTTCAAACACCTAGATTTTAAGAAATAGTTATATACACTTCGTAAAATTTAAATTAAAAATGAATAAAAATAAAGGAGATGTCACTGTATTGCTGTCAAAAATTCCTTCAAATGACAAGGGCTTAAGTAACACAATTTGGTAACATGAGCTACTGGTAAGAAACGGTAGTATTTTCAAATTAATATTATTTACAACTTTTTTCTTTTGGACAATTTGTAAGATACTTTTCAAAGTTGCAGTATGCTAAGAATACGTTAAAAAAATAGTACTAATTTTATAAATGGGGCCGAATACTGAAAAAATAAGTACAACAGTTTGAATACAGTCAGAAGAAAAAATCTTTTAGAACAACAATATCTTATTTAGGATCATAATAACACTTAACATTTGTGTGAAAAACCGACATGCAATCGTCGGATTGTTAATTACTTCGAAATATATGATCGATTTATAAAAATTTTAAACACCCGATGCTGTCTTAGCACAAAGGCACCGATTTTCAGTCATTACTGTTTATGAAACATATTGAATCTGTATAATATAACAAGTATTCGATTAACATAAAAAATACCCATTATTTTATTCGAAAGAGATGAGCGCCATACTAAACAACTGTTCAAAGTGCTCTAATTAAGTTCACGATGTTACAAACTATATGATTGTTTGAATTCTGTTGCAGGTACAGTTTTAATTAAAATTATAACATATTGTATAGGGAGGGATTACTAGTTTGGGTTGGGGGTACAGAATCAAATGTACTTCTCTCCAATTTCAAATTTAGTGAAAAAACAATATAATTGTAATAGTGAAAAAATATATATATAATTGTTGACAATTACATATATATGGCTTCACACGTTACAATGAGTATGGGTATGTAAAAAACATCCTAGCCAGTGATATGGCATTTCTTACCTAAAAATACTCCTTCATCTACTTTACCACATGGTTTATTTTTATCAATTAATTTAATTTTATCTGTGACTGGATTTTTTCATTACTGACATTATTAAAATTTTTGGTGGTAAGACCAAATTATATTATATTTTGCAGCAGTATTATTTCAATATAGCTGCAAAAATCAATTTCTACTATAAAACGTGTATATAATGTTGCCATAACTTACAAGTAATTATTACAATAATACACTTTTCTTTTAATTTATGCATTTTTATTAATTTTATTTTTAATTTAAGTATTACTTAGTAAATACCACTTTTTCTTAAAATCCATTGTTACACGTGTTTCGATGCATTCCGCATCATTTTCAAACACAATATGTGTTTGAAAATGATGCGGAATGCATCGAAAATGGGTGTGTGCCAAAAACTGGCAAATTGAATAATGAAATAAAATTAATTTTGTCAGAAAGATTAAATAAAATCATAAAATTTAACCCCTGCCTTATTGTGTACAAAACCGAATTTTATAAAATTTATAGAATTCTATAACATTCAATTATTCTTGTCTCGCTTCCTGCCTGTCTGATAAAATCGCTAATGACAAAACCTATTTACTGGTCAAATAAAATAAAAGTGAAAAAAACTGTACGGTTGTTGACATATTATTAAAAATTCATTTCCACCTAGAAACGTCAGTAGAAAACATAAATACACATAAATTTAATATTTATTTATGATTTAATATGAAATTTAATTTTAAATCAACTCACGATATGTGTGCCGATCTACAGATTTAATATGTAACATTTGGTGTTTAAACGCAATTGTAGATAACTGCATTTGATTCTAAGTACTGAAATCGAGTTTTTACCTAGAATTACGGAAGTATGGAATAATTTATATGAGTAGACTTTTCTTATTTCTCACAACTTGTCAAAATAAATAACATCATTTAAATAACAAAAAAATACAATAGGAGAGGAATAACCAAGGAAAAAGATTATTTATTATATTTTTATATAAAAAGAGATTCATGCGCCACGTGAATTCAATCATATTTTAATTACAACCACGTTGACATATAAATACCAGTTTATCAACTCTCCTGATGTTATTTATACTATTATTATCAAGAAGAGGTGTAATAAAAAGCTTCTTTTCATATCACCAATAGATGTCTCTAGTGAAGTTCTAGTGATTCAAGAACAATGTTTCAAAATTGGTTCATATGTATATTAAGAACTTCCAAGAATTTGACTAGTGTGGTTGTCAATAATCGGTAGAATTTGTGAACGTTACACGTGTGTAAAGTAATCACTTAAACCAGCCTATGACGGTCGTCAGCCCCGTAAATGCCTAGACTTCCATTTTCTTCTTCATTTTTGAAGATGTCAATCGAATGAGTGAAAAAATAATTCTTTCTAGCACTTATCCGCACTCAATGGCGCAAAGGTCACTGCTTCATATAAAACATGTATTTTATTGATCGTACACATAAAGGAAAGGTGATCAGCCCTGCGCTACAGGTCCCAATCTAAGGTAACATTTAATAAATATTTATGTGAAAAATCACAAATTTATTTGAACCTTCCGCCTGAGGATTGAATCCGAGATCTCTAGTAAGGTAGCTGAGCGAGCTGACCATTGCACTACAGAGGCGAACAGAAATAAATAATTGTAAGACAAATTAATGAGGCGAATGTGGTTGGTAATAGGAGCAGAGGAAGACTGAGGAAAACTTGGCATGATCGAGTATCTCAAATACTTTAAAGTGGTCGGCTCAGGAGTCGGAATAATCAGCGGATGTGTATGAGGAGATGCATGAATGGGAAAGACAGATTGATGTGGCGTTCTAGATTTTCTCTGCCTACCCTTGTAGAGAAGCGGCGTGAGGGTTAGTCAGTCACTTTTTTATTGTTATTAAAAAAATATTTTTATTAAAGTAAGTAATATATGAGGAGAATGGAACCATCCAGACTCCCCCACATTACACTGCACGACCAACTCTAAGGTAGACGACTTCTGGGCAGACCGTCAAAGAATGGATTAACAGTTGGGAATTGACGTCCCACGAGGCTTTTAATCCGTCTTTAAAAGAAGTCAAAATATGATAACAAGAAAAAGAAGAAGAAGAGTATTCTGCGAGGTTAATTTTAATGTACGTTGCGTTCCCATTCACGCATTTACGACAGCAAGGTGACTAAAATGTAGTATTATAAAAAATACAGCATTGTTTCTACCGGGTTATTAAAATGTATCTTCACCCTAATGTTTCTAACAATGAACGATGATCATGTAACTCACAAAATTCTTTTGTACACTACAATTAATCTTTTCTAATCACTTAAGATCGGAAACCGAGCGAGTCTCATCGTCGCCGAGGCTTTGGGGATAGAATCGTATCGCCATATCTCCAATCTCCACTTAGAATTTCAAATTCGGTCGCAAGTGTGGTATTTGGTCGTCACAAGCCGGCGACTGATGAATATTCAACGAAGATGCGCGGACTATGAAGGAAGAAAAATTTACACAAACAGGAAATGAATTCGGATGAATTATTGGTAGAACAAGTGTTACGCAAAGTTTCTCAAACGTTGCGGCGGTATTTCGACATCAAAGAGATGGTGAGATTATAACCGTTTTATGTTGACATAGCATCGAAGGATTAAAACAATTCTTTAAATGATATATCAGGTCAAAGTGATAATATTTTTTTTATTTATACAAACATCATCTACAGAAAAGAAATAAGAACGTTTATTGCTTAAAAACAATATCTTCCAGACAACCAAAAAGTGAATAGTGGTATTGATCAAAACCTTACCTTAGTAGTCACAAATAAGTGATTTATAAAAGTGGTATTACACAAAGTAAACAAAGGATGGTAAGGAGATTATTTTATTACCATACCGCAAAGTTATCGATGCTTTTAATATCCAGAATACATTTTTTTACTCCTTACCTTACAATAACTGTTTTCTTTTCAAAACCATGCATTTAATTACAACATTTTGAGTGTGTCCAAATACTTGTTCACAAAATCTGGATTATCTCCAATTACAGGAGTTATTTTCACATTATTTTTGACATAAAAAATAATGTATTTAATTCGTAGAAAAACCTTTTTTTCCACGACAAAAACTGTGTTTTATGCAAAAAATTCAATTACATAATATGTAACCTGGTTTCAAAGAAAAATAAGTTGCGATTTATCATATATCGAGCCCTTAATAAAATATTTTCTTGTAAGTCTACATTTATGTTTTTTTTAATAATTGGTAATATGAAAAAAGTTGAAGAATGTTGTAAATATGAAAAAAAGTCAAGTCAAGTTTTGTCATGGTCACTACATGTCCGGCGTTCTGGTCTAGCAACACTAAGTAAGGATGCGAGAGAACAGATCGCGAGGAATTAATGGAAATTGAATTAATGTGTAAATTACTTTTGTGTATTCCTGTATATCATTACGCTTATTAAAAACTAAATGGAAACTGGACATGAAGCGACAAAAAAATATATAAATCATACATTAATTTTTACTGCATTAATACGTTTCCGCCCCGGTAAGTCATGTGGTTAAGTCGTTGCGCTAATGCGTAAGAAATCTCAAATGATAAAACTGGGATAAGGAGATTGAGTTTTTAGTTTATTTTTCTAAAGATTGCGTTTCATGCCATTGGCCCGCAACAGCTAACGCACGCTCGACAAATTTAGTGGGCTGGCAGCAAGCTGGTAGGATCACTTTACCCATATAGCAGATGTTGTGGCTGATCGAAGCATGATACGTCTATCAAATAATTCGCCTGGAATACACAGCCCTTTTAACCATATTATGTATTGATTCATTTACGAGTAGACAGAGTTTGATACAACATTTTGAGTGTGTCGAAATACTTATTCACAAAATCTGGATTATCTCCAATTACAGGAGCCCAGACTTCCATATTCTTCTTCATCTTTGATGAGATGTCAAAAAATAATATAGAGTTTAATACAGTAGAATACTCAATAATATGTCCGGATTTTGTCCGTTTTATCCAATGTTCGTTAAATACAGGTCCGTCATATCGAAGTTTTACTGTATTTATATTGTTTTTAACCATTTTATGTCTGGAATCTATTTTCTTACCAATTAACACTGAAAAAAATACTAAACGATTTAAGGCAATTCAAAATAATATAGGTTTATTCAATCATCGCTCCGATTTTTTCATTACATAGTCCATTGTTGCGATGATCTACGATAATTAACAGTAAAACCTAATGAAAAGGTTACATTACCAAGTTGGTTTTGATAACACAATGGGCCAAAGTTTCTTTTTTCATCGTCAAACATGTAAAACAACTCGTAAAAATTAATCGTACGTGAAATTAAAGCTTCAATTTCGAAACATGCTATTATGAAAAGAAGAGCAGTTTATTTAATTGAATCTTATTCTAATTTCTATCTGAATAAAATTCAATGAAATAAATAGGTCTTCTAAGTTCTTCTGTACAATATATCACTCACTCCTTTCAACAACGTCATATATAATATAAAAAAATGATTTTTAAGGAGATCGTTTTAAAAGTTTAAAAATATAATACAATGTATTAAAAATAAATATCAAGCCAATTATTGAACTTTTTACTATGCAACAGATCTTTTTAGGTAAAACCTGAAGGTTTTTTCTCCATTTGAATTTTTTAAATATATTTAAAAAAAAATTAACTATACCTTTTCTTCAAAATGCAAAAACATCACTTTCTGCCCTGTAGCGGGTAAATATCAAATTAAAAATATGCCGCTTTTGCTGGGATATAGTACATTATCTGGGCATTCCGAAAACATGCAAAACTGAAAATTGACAATTTTTGATATATGACGTTGTTGAAAAGAGTGAGCGATATGGCCAAATTGTCTGGAATCAGAATACGGTAATTCCATTTAATAAAACTTCTTCTTCTTCAAACCGTTATCCGCACCCCAATGGTGCACAAGGCACTGCTTCATACAAACGCAGTGTTTTCTTGATCATTTACACATGTACAAAAGAAAGGTAATCAGCCCTCCGCGTCAGGTACCAGTCCAGGGTAATATTGAATAAATATTACAGTGAAAAAATCACTTTAATTTATTTGCCCCCCCCCCCTGGGAATCGAACCCAGGACCTTAGTACGGTAGCCTAGCGTACTGACCATTACACTGCGGAGGCGGACTAATACTCTTAAATATAAAGGAAATATTACTATTATACTAAGTAAAACTTGTTTATTACTATTATACTAAGTAACAATGCGTTTTTATGATGCAGTGCCCTATGCACCATTGGGGTGCGGATAAGGGTTCGAATGAAGTTAAACTTTGTTATTTTTTACATTTTGACATCTTAACATAGATGAAGAAGAATGATTAAAGAAAACACTTGTTTTTTACCACTTGAGTTTTATTATAGACTACATGTTTCAGAAGTTAAACTTCCATCATTCAGGTCTGTATAATAACTAAAATATAAAATATAAAATTGTTCTATAAATAAGGAGAGGGGAAAGTTAGGGGAAGGGGTTAGTCAATGGGCGGAGTTTGAAAACAAAGGAAAAATGGAAAGCAAAGGTGAAGAATTTTGAAACAATATATTATTTAATAAAGAATTTTGAAACAATGTATTATTTAATAAATAATATAATATATTATTTCACCTTTGCTTTCCATTTTTCCTTTGTTTTCAAACTCCGCCCCTTGACTAATCCCCTCCCCCTAACTTTCCCCTCTCCTTATTTATAGAACAATTTTATGTTTTATATTTTAGTTACTATACAGACCTGAATGTTGGAAGTTTAACTTCCGAAACATGAAGTCTTTAATAAAACTCAAGTGGTAAAAAACAAGTGTTTTCTTTAATCATTGTAACATGTCTTACCACAAAGTTTTGCCGAAACAATAGATGAAGAAGAATATGTATCGTAATCCCGGTAAATACCCATGATTGACTTGTTTGAGTTGAATTATTGTGATCAGGTGATATTATAATCCGGTGAAAAACTGAAATTGACGGATGTATAAGGGTGTGCCGGAAGCATCATTCTGTTCACCACGAGCCTCCATTGTCTCGTAATGTCAATATAAAAATATCACTTCCGTTTCCTTCCGGGAGATTTCCACACCTTTCTTTCCCGATAAAAAAATATAGGGGAGGTGGTGATTTTTATTTTGTGCATTAATCATCGTACACCCTACCAAACAACATGGGGTTGAAAATTATTATTTAAAAAAATTTAAAAAAATATTTTTTAATATTTTTTCTTGTTTTTTTTTTCTTCAATTCGCATTCTTGAAACATAAGGTAAAAACAAAAATATAAGAAGGAATGAGTAAGCCAATTTTAAATTGATTATCATTTAATGTAACGAATTCGGTTACAACATTTTTGGATGTATCCAAAGCCTTGTTCAGAATAATCTGGGCATAATCAAAGCTCTATAAAAAAAATCAATAATGTTTTTAGGCGTCCGCAGTATGTAAAACAATCCCTTTTTTAAATTAAGTGTTACTTAGCGTGCCTTTGCTGTTGCAGGACCGACGGCGTGGAATGCTCTTCCACCAATGGTTAGAAAAAGTGAGAGTGAGATGATCTTTAGAAAAAGACTAAAAACACATTTGTTTGCTAAATCATTTCCACCATAATATTTTCCCCAATTCATTCACAGTGAAGCGCCCTTGAGGTATTTTTTTACGAAAATGGCCCTATATAAGTTTTCCAAATTTATTATTATTACTTAGTAAATATCACTTTTTCTATTTACTAAGTAAATGGAAATTGGGTTCGATTCCCAGGGGGGGTCAAATAAATATAAGTGTTTTTTTCACTGTAATATTTATTCAATATTACCCTGGGCTGGTACCTGAAGCGGGGGGCTGATCACCTTTCCTTCATGTGTAAACGATCACGATAACACGGCGTTTATATGAAGCAGTGCCCTATGCACCATTGGGGTACGGATAACGGTTTCATTTCAAGTAAAACTCAAATCAAATTTTTGTTTAGTATCTATTTACCTCGTTTGCACATCGAGTTTTTACTATTAATAAGTAAAACTTAAATTAAACATAGATAGATTTTACCACAAAGTGACTGCCAAATCAAATAATGAAAAAAGAGATAAACTAATCCGATTAGGATCTTGTACACATCCAAATAAAAGGGTCTCTGCTAAATAAAAGCTTTTTTAGTCCAACATAGATGGCCCTACTCAACTCACATGTACACTGTCATGAGCTGAATAATACATATAGGAGTTTACTTATTTATTTTTTTTACAAAAATGTTAACAATATTAGTATATAACCACTCACCGACATTTTTATGTCTACCGGTTTCGAGACGCACCCGTCTCTTCGTCAGGACAATCCCTTCTACAGCATGCAAACAATACCACCCTTCACCACCATAGCACCATTTACACACTTAAAACTACACAAAATGTTTAACACATGCGATTTTTGGTCGACCTGAAGACCAACATGCACTAAAGTTTTTACCACAGACATGCGTTACGAGCCGAGGTTAAACATGCAAATTTTTAAATATTAATAATATTGAGAACATATGAGTTTTTGAGTAGTGTGGTTGTCAATCATGTGTAGAATGATTAATGTTACACGTGTAAAAATTCATTGCTTAACCAGCCTCTGACAGATCATACGACCTGTAAATACCCAGAGTTTCATATTCTCTTCATCTATGTTAAGATTACAAAACATAACTCCTTTTTCTTTATGTGCCATCACTTTGGAGTATGTGTCCTTTATCTGGCAGCTCTAAATAGCGCTGCGCCTAGACTGTTCTGATCCCCGTCCAATCTCGTGTATTCTGGAGCTAGAAGATCTGCCTAGGAGTGTAAAAGGATCACGTAACCAGCCTATGAAAGACTCTGTAAAATCCCACACTTATACTTTTCTTCATCTTTGTTGATTTGTCGAAAACGTAAATGCTTTTCTTTAAAAGTAAAGATGCATATTTCTCTTCGTCTTACTGTACACCCTATTATTGTACATTTTTCAGCGACGTGGTTTGAAAGGTGTCAAAATAATACGCTTTCACGTAAATTAAAAGACATCCTCCTAATAACGATGGCGTTTCTTCGAAGCCAACCATATTTCCGAAACGCAATATGCTCTGTTTTATATAAAAACTCGGTGTACAAACGAGGTAGATGGCTACTAAACATAAAACCAATCTTCCTTCCACCCACGTAATAAAGACACTCCCGATTTTTCGGGTACTTACCTCCTTCAACTCATTTTCTCCTGGTTAGAGGTATTAGTATGAAGTAATATAAAAGGCGTAAAAAAAACTCTCTTTCAATCAGTTCCAATAAATCTGATAAATAAATCTACCTCCTTCAATTCATTTACTCCTGATCAAAATCAGATGATAATTTATAAATTATTTATTTATTTCACCATATTATTTTTATTTCTACAACCTAATGGTGCATAGGGCACTGCATCGTATCGACACAGTTGATCTTGATCGTTACTTACATTAAGGCAAGGTAATCACTCCTGCGCATCAGGGATGAATCAAGGGTAATATTTTTTTAAAATAGGATAAAATCACTTTTTTATATTTTTTTAAACACCCCCTAGGAATCGAAGCCGGGACCTCCAGAACGGTAGCTAAACACTCTTATCATTACACCACGGAGGCGGATATAATTCATAATACTGTATACATAATTATGAATAACAAAATACAATAATGTGCCCTCAATGAGTTTTCTCGTGCCGAGGGCATATTTTGCAACATTTATTTATAAATTATAATGTACAAAATTTGTTTACGCAATCAAATACGACATGGCTGAATGATGCGATTTTTTTCTGATTTGCCCACTTCCGTTATCCAATAAATTCAAACATTTTTACTTTTTCAAAAACAAATAAAAAAATAGGTCTTGTA
Source organism: Brachycentrus maculatus (assembly GCF_059751285.1). Classification (NCBI taxonomy): domain Eukaryota; kingdom Metazoa; phylum Arthropoda; class Insecta; order Trichoptera; family Brachycentridae; genus Brachycentrus; species Brachycentrus maculatus. The sequence goes on from NW_028280859.1 coordinate 1,983,306, forward strand.
CATTGCTTAAAATTCCAATGAAATAATAGAGAAAAATACAAATATGTGTAACTCTTCATTCCTGGTATATATTTTTTGCGAGGATATCTATTTTTTACATGTTTTGTATGTTCATACATTAATGAAATACTTGAAATCAATTACAAAGTAATCAATCGGTTTTAAACACGAAATGTGAAAATTTCCACATCACAATTGAGTTAATATTGATTAATAGGAGATAATATAATTACTGTACAAATCCATGCGTTGGCGGAATTATGGTATTTATATATCGCTCACTCCTTTCAAGAACGTCATAAATCAAAAAACTTGATTTTTCAGGAGAGCGTTTTTAAAGTTTAAAAATATAATACAATGTATTAAAAATAAATATCAAGCCACTTATTGAACTTTTTACTGTGCTACACATCTTTTTGGGTAACACCTGAAGGTTTTTTCTCCATTTGAAAAATATTTCGGATGTTTAAAAAAATAATTAAACAATACCTTTTCTTCAAAATGCAAAAACTATACTTTCTGCCCTGTAGCGGGTAAATATGAAGTTAAAAATATGCCACTTTTGATGGGATATAGTAAATTTTCTGGGCAGTCCGAAAACGTGCACAACTGAAAATTGACAATTTTTTATTTATGACGTTCTTGAAAGGAGTGAGCGATATGTGAATTCATTTTGTTGCCCGAGATATACTTTTATTCACGATTGACCAAATTATTCAATTAATAACAATTATATCTCCATATGTGAAATAAAATGCATATTATCATTATCACCCACCCATTTCATATATAAAAAAGTCTTTTATCCCCGTTTTTATGTGCATTGAGCAGTATTTAAACACTAGAACTATTTTTAATTTCGGTTCTTGAATCACTAGAACTTCACTAGAGACATCTATTGGTGAGATGAAATGTTGTAAATAAATTATCTGGTCAAATTATAAGCTAAAATTATAAAAATGAAAATGTTATTTTCTGGCGTTTCTCATGTGTGTGATAATAATCCAGGATTCGGACCTCACATACTAATAAAAGAGTTTCTGCTCAATAAAAAGCTTCTTTTCATCTCACCAATAGATTATCTCAAGTGAAGTTCTAGTGATTCAAGAACAATGTTTTAAAATTGGTTCTTATATATAGAAATTCCAAGAATTTGAGTAGTGTGGTTGTCAATAACGGGTAGCATATTATTAGATTAAAACCAATATTTTTAGCTTTTCCACTTTATTTTTACTTGACCAGCGACCGGGTTTCGTCGTTACCGACATCATCAGACTGGGGTGACTCCAGTCTGATGAGGTCGGTAACGACGAAACCCGGTCGCTGGTCAAATAAAAATAAAGAGGAAAAGCTAAAAATATTAGTTTTAATCTAATAATATATTAAAATGCAATTCCATCACGAAGTGTCAGTGGATAATATAAATCTATTAATAACGGGTAGAATTGGTGAATGTTACACGTGTGTAAAGTGATCACTTAAACCAGCCTATGACGGCCGTCGGCCCCGTAAATGCCCAGACTTCCATGTTCTTCTTCATCTTTTATGAGATGTCAAAAAATAATAAGATTCTTTCCATATGTTGAGTAGTATGGTTGTCAATCACAGGTCATAAACCCTGATAATACCCAGATTCCACATTCTTCTTCATCTACTTTGAGGTGTCAAAATGATTAAATGTATGATTTAAACAAAGTAGAACAAAAAAGGCATGTATGAATATGAAATAAAATGCAATTAGAAATCATGTATGATTGCAAAAATATGACAGCTAGCTTCACTTTTGCAAGACACGAGACGGCTCGTCATGTGTATAGTACGTTCCTTCGTTGCGACACGGACGCCTCTTCGGTCGACAAACTGTTGCGACACCGTACGGACTATACGAGTACACGACGGTACTCCAATTGGGTAACAGCGGGGTGCTAGTTACACATTATGACTTGTCTATGATTGATTGATCGATGTTCGTGTAAAAAATAAATGAAAAATGATGACATCAACAAAATAAAATGAAAGAATATTCATATATGTGGAGGTCCTCACCAAAAAGTATTTCCAATATTGCAAAAAAAAATCTTAAAATGACCTTTATGTATGGAAGTGAAACATGGGGTTGGCAAAAGTAGGATGAAAGCAGACTGAATGCAGTCGAAATGCGATCTCTCAGAAGAATGTGCGACAAAACGATGTATGATAGATGTGCGAATAGTGAAATAAGGAAGGAATGCAAAGCTGAGATAAGCATTATCGATAAAATTAAGGAAGGTGTGTTGAGATGGTTTGGACACGTAGAACGAATGAGTGAGGAAAGAACGGCAAAACAAATTTATGAGGTGAATGTTAGCGGGAAAAGAAGCAGAGGAAGACCGAGAAAAACATGGGACGATCAGGTAAGCCAAATACTTTAAAGTGGTCAGGTTAGGAGTCGTAACGATGGTTTGTTAGTTAATTTATATATATATATATATATATATATATATATATATATATATATATATATATATACATATATATATATATATATATATATTATATATATATATATATATATATATATATATATATATATATATATATATATATATATATATATATATATATATATGTATATATATATATATATATATATATATATATATATATATATATATATATATATATATATATATATATATATATATATATATATATATATATATATATATATATATATATATATATATATATATATATATATATATATATATATATATATATATATATATATATATATATATATATATATATATATATATATATATATATATATATATATATATGTGTGCGTGTGTATATAAAAATATACACATACACATATACAGAAATTCAATAATTAATCCAATAATTGAAGACCCTGAATCAAAAGATACATGTATGATTTATTACCGGTGATCCTCTGGTCAAGCTAGCGCCATGGCATTTTCAAAGAAATTTGAAGTCGTTAATTTTTTTGTCGGGTTGGTATAATGATAGCGGAAAAGTGATAATGCTATTCGTGAAATGGTTCATTTCAACTCCCCGTTAAATTCCTCTTTAAGGACGATATACCCGGAGGCTCCGGTTATTATACGCGGCAATTTATTTCCCGATTAAATTTAAAACATATCCCTTAAAACGGTAGACTGTACAATTAATAAGGAATTATTTCGAGTGCTTAATAAAAAAATGCCATATAAATGAGAGGGTTCTGGATGATATTTACAGAAAACGTTACAATTTTACGAAAGTAATATTTATAAAATATTAACTCACAAACGCCGCTCCCCGCAGGGGTAGGCAAAAATATCTAAGGGGTAGGCAATCTGTCTGGCAAACAATCTTCGTCGCTTCCACATTCATGCATCTCCTCATACATATCCGCCGATTATTCCGACTCCTGACTGACTGACTACGTCAAAGTATTTGAAATACTTACATACCAAGTTTTCCTCGGTCTTTTTCGGCTCTAATTACCACCAACATTCGTTTTATAAATTTGTGATGTGAGAAAGCTAGAAGTTTTATCATTTTAGATGCGTCCAAATCTTTCCATATATAGTCTCTGATAAATAAAGTTTACTCAAATCAACCATAAAGAACGGCCAATTATGTGTAGAATGGCGAATGTTACACGGGTATAAAGCTATCACTTAAACCAGCCTATGACAGGTCGTAATCCTTGCGAATACCCAGACTCCTATATCCTACTTCATCCATGTTGTGATGTCAAAATGCAAAGCTAGAAAATAGTCACATAGTCGATATTCCTCTTTTTTTAGTCTCGAACATTGCTGATAAAAGTTAAGGATAAACCCGCTACAAAATAAATATAATTGGAGCAAATTCGTCCTGGGATCCTTTACAATAAAGATGACCGTGATTTATGATAGAAAATTGGCCCAATCGTATTAGCTTCGTGGTGTTTCGACAGTAATTAAGCAAAACGCGTAATGACACGTTAGGATCTGAAGGCACATGCTTTGCGCACGCTACCTTTCCCCACCCGCCCTCACTATCATTCCCCTCACCTGACAACCATTCATCATACCTGTCCAGATATAATTGTCCTCCGACTAGGATATATCCTAAAGGATAATTACTTTAATTCGCTCGCCGGGTCAGAATTATCAGAGAAAGAATCACGTCTATTAATTGAAGACGAGATATTGTATACATCTACAAATTATCAAGAAAAAAATAATTCAGTCAGTTCACATTTTTGTTCACAAATGCAGGATTTTACCCTTAAGGCTGAGATCTCAAACGTATAAATTTAGAACGCAACAGACGTATCTCCACGCACATTTTTTAAAAAAGAATATGCACATACATATATTGGAAAATGTTTTTTTTAAATCATATTTTTTTAAATAATTTTACCATTTTTCAAACTTTTTATCTTTCAATAACTCTTTTCTATTCAAAACCATTTATTTATTTCGACAAAAAAAAACTATTTTTTCAACACAAAACAATGTTTTAAGCAAAAATTTCAACTTTGTGAAATATTACCTGGTTTTAAAGAAAATTAAGATGCAATTTATCGTATATTGGGCCGTAGCTGAAAGGGAAAAATCTGATAAAAAAAAAAAGAAATATATATATATATATATATATATATATATATATATATATATATATATATATATATATATATATATATATATATATATATATATATATATATATATATATATATATATATATATATATATATATATATATATATATATATATATATATATATATATATATATATATATATATATATATATATATATATATATATATATATATATATATATATATATATATATATATATATTTATATATATATATATATATATATATATATATGTATATATATATATATATATATATATATATATATATATATATATATATATATATATATATGTACATACATATATTTATATATATACATAAATATATATATATATATATATATATATATATATATATATATATATATATATATGTATATATATATATAAATATATATACATATATATATATATATATATATATATATATATATATATATATATATATATATATATATAAATATATATATATATATATATATATATATATATATATATATATATATATATATATATATATATATATATATATATATATATATATATATATATATATATATATATATATATATATATATATATATATATATATATATATATATATATATATATATATAAATATATATATATATATATATATATATATATATATATATATATATATATATATATATATATATATATATATATATATATATATATATATATATATATATATATATATATATATATATATATATATATATATATATATATATATATATATATATATATATATATATATATATATATATATATATATATTTATATATATATATATATATATATATATATATATATATATATATATATATATATATATATATATATATATATATATATATATATATATATTTATATACATATACATATATATATTGATGTTGATATAAAATTAACTAACCATCATGTTGCTTTTTTTTCATTGACAGTATTTCCGATGGTTTAAATAGTTACACTATCCATGAAAGTGTCTTAGGTCCTTAAATTCTACATATATTCCAGTATCACATTGGTTATTGAAAATACTTGTAAACTAGAAAACTAACTAACCCTCACGCCGTATTCCCGAAAGGGTAGGCAGAGAGAATAGAACGCCACACCAATCTGTCTTTGCGAACAATCTTCGCCTCTTTCACTTTCATGCATCTCCTCATACGTTCCCACCGATTATTATATTATTTTAAAATATTTGACTAACCTGATCATGCCAAGTTTTTCTCGATCTTCCTTTGCTTTTTTTCCAATGGCAATGGGCAGGACATATTGCAAGTCAGGACCCCAAGAAGATGGACCAAGATGGACACAAATGGACCCCAAGAATTTTACAATAGAGACCTTGGGAGAACAAAAGAGGTGTCGGAAGACCCCAAAAGAGATGGTCTACGGGGGGTAAAAATTGGCTATAAGCAGCAACCAACCGGAGGAAATGGAGAGAAGGGGAAGAGGCTTATGTATTAATTTTAAATCAAATACAGATTTTTTTTTGAGTCTACTTGGTTGTATTTTTATTAACAAAAACACATCAAAATTTATATTGTCACAATTGTTTCCCCTTGTTAGGGCATTATCGTTAGGGTATAATCGTTTGATAATGCCCTAACAAGGCGAAACAATTGTCACGTTATAAATTTTTATGTGTTTTTGTTAATAAAATACAATTTAGTAGACTCACAAAAAAATCTTTTTTTTTTAAATAAGAACATAAATTAAAATGGAGTTCTACAAATTAAACGCCAAATCAATAAATAAATACAAATGAAGAGGCTTATATCCAGCAGTGGAGGACAGAGGGCCCATTGAGAAGAAAAAGAAGATTATTTGTATTTTTTAAATCCTCATAATTCCTTAAGGTTTAATGACTAAGTTGCTTCGTAGAAGGATGTACGGAATCACACGTTTGTTTGTACTATCGCCACAAGCAATTTCATCATCAGTCCTTTGAGACCATAAATCATATTGTCCGTTTTTCGGGCACTTTTTCATTATAAAACCTCGTAATCTTTGGGACCGGACCAATTCCGTCATAATAGGCACATTGGTGTATCAAATTAAAGTTTAATTTCAGCCGAGACAATAGCTAGCATTATCTCAGTCCTCAACATATGATTTATGACCTTTTTTATATCTGAAAAGCCATAAAGATACTTTACTCCCATAAGAAAAAAACCAACAGTAGATTCTGTATTAAGACAAAATAATTATGATCATACAATGTGTATAACGACAACATTTTTCATTTATTGTTTCGGCATTAACTTTATGGTAAGACATGTTACAATGATTAAAGAAAACACTTCGTTTTTTACCACTTGAGTTTTATTAAGGACTACATGTTTCAGAAGTTAAACTTCCATCATTCAGGTCTGTATAATAGGTTATTATACAGACCTGAATGATGGAAGTTTAACTTTTGAAACATGTAGTCTATAATAAAACTCAAGTGGTAAAAAACGAAGTGTTTTCTTTAATCATTACAACATTTTTCTCTATTCAACCCTAAACGTCTAGATATACTTTACTTTTAATCGTCTTACTTTACAACATTCTGAGTGTGTCCAAATACTTGTTCGCAAATCTGGATTATTGCCAATTAGGAGTTATTTTTCATATTTATATAGTTATTAAGTTTAAAACCTAACAATTTTTTGTTTTATAATATGCAAATATGTATTTTTTTAAAAGGATTTTTCATATATCGCTAACTCCTTTCAAGAACGTCATAAATCAAAAATCGTCAATATTCAGTTGTGCATGTTTTCGGAATGTCCAGAAAATGTACTATATCCCAGCAAAAGCGGCATATTTTTAACACAATATTTACCAGCTACAGGGCAGAAAGTGTTTTTTGCATTTTGAAGAAAAGTTTTTTTTTTTAAATATACTAAATATTTTTCAAATGGAGAAAAAACCTTCAGGTATCACCTAAAAAGATCTGTTTCACAATAAAAAGTTCAGTAAGTGGCTTGATATTTATTTTTACTACATTGTATTACATTTCAAAACTTTAAAAACGTTCTACTGAAAAAACAAGTTTTTTGATTTATCACGTTCTTGAAAGGAGTGAGCGATATGTAGACTTTAAGGACCTAAGACACACTCATAGATATTATGCCTACTGAACCCATAGGAAATTTATATAAATTAATCCAATGCAATTTCTTTATAAATCAATGAAAATATTAATTTCATTAATTGATTTGACGGTCATAATCCCAGATTTTGGTGTAATATCTATCCATATTTAACTCGTGCTTTACTTGGTAAATACCACTTTATGTATTATAAAATCTATTATGACACGTGTTTCGATGCATTCCGCATCATTTTCAAATACAGTATCACGATAGATTGAAAACGTGGTATTTACCAAGTAAAAATTAATTAAAAACGTTAGTAAAATGTAACTTTGATTTATTTAAAATCACGATTGATTAACACTAATCAGTCTTGATAAAGAAACGGTTAGCTTCGAAACCGGTAGATATTATAATTAAGTTATAATAAAATATTTATACTGATTTTCAAACAAAGTTACATTTTATTCATAAAATAGAAAATCACAAAGTTTCAAATATAAATTTTAAAATGGTATTTCTTGAATTTTTTTGCAGATACTTTGTGGTAAATTTTATAAACTTTATAAAATTAAACAACTTTGTTTTAACCACTTTTTTATTATAAGTACACTTTAACCTACCGGTTTCGACAAGAACCTTGTTATCGTCAGTTGTTATTTGGAGTTGCTACGCAATGCACAATAACATTAAGGATTTAGTTTTTGGTAAGGGAATGTAATTAATAATGAGTATTGTAATGTTTTTAATGTTTTAAAATTTAATAAACCCTGATGATGACAAGGTTCTTGTCGAAACCGGTAGGTTAAAGTGTAGTTATAATAAAAAAGTGGTTAAAACAAAGTTGTATAATTTTATAAAGTTCATAAAAAGGTAACTTTTAATTCTAGATACGCTCGCCATAAAAAAATGTCGATGACTTTAATATGGATCATTTGCATAAGAGGGCATCTTCGACTAAAGCTGGGCAGGTAGGTATGTACCTTCGTCAGGTATGGACATGGTCAGTGGACAGTGGACAGGTATAGTCATTATCCACGGCAGCGAATAGCACCGTGTAGCGGTGTTGCGTGTGTGGCGGACACAAAAAAGACAATAATTAATATTTATATATGGCAATGTTGACCGTTATATTTTCTCAAGATATTCTTACCGCTGGTAAGACGTCGCATCTGTGATGCCACCATTTAGAAACAAAATATAAAGCGAAAAAATAAATTAAATTAAAAATAAAACAAATAAAATGTATTTTATCAGCAAAAGGTTAACTGTCAGTACACAACAAGGTCAAGTCAGGTCTTGTACAAAGTACAAAGTCAGGTCTTGGTTTCAACCCTAATGCATGGAAGTGAATTCTGGAGTTGGCAAAAGAAGGAGGACAGTAGACTGAATGGAGTCGAAATGCGATCTCTCAGACGAAAGTGCGTCAAAATGAGGTACGATGTCAAAATATGTACGAATGGAGAAATATGAATCAACGTAAGGCTGAGATTAGCATTATCCATAAAATTAAGAATGGCGCCTTGATGGTTTGGACACGTGGAACAAATAAGTGAAAAAATAACAGTAAAATAAATTAATGAGGTGAAAGAAGTCAGATATACGGGCAACAGAAGACCGAAGAAAATTCGGCATGTTCAAGTATTTCAAATACTTGAAAGTGGTCAGGTCAAAAGTCGGAATAATCGGCGGGTATGTATGAGGAGATGCATGTATGTGGATTGAAAGACACAAAGATTGTTTGCAAAGACAGAGTGGTGTCGTTTTCAATTATCTTTGCCTACCTCTGCGGGGAACCGGCGTGGCGGTTAGTTAGCTAGTTTTTCCTACTTCATTTCATAATACTTTGTATTTGTAAACAAAATATGGTGTTGTAATTATATCACCCACCGTTTATTCAAGCCGGAATAAGAATTGTCCGCCTCCGTAGTGCAACGGTCAGCACGCTCGGCTACCGTTCTGGAGGTCCTGGGTTCGATTCCCAAGAGGGGTTAAATAAATACAAATGATTTTTTCACTGTAATATTTATTCAATATTACCCTGGACTGGTACCTGACGCGGAGAGCTGATCACCTTTCCTTCATGTGTAAAACGATCAAGATAACACTGCGTTTATATGACGCAGTGCCGTATGCACCATTGGGGTGCGGATAAGGGTTTTATTAATATTTATTATTATTTTTATTGTTATTTTATTTATTTTTTAAATCCATTAAGAACAATATTATTAACTCTCGCTTAAAAGCAAAACAATTATAAAAAAACCTCTGCAAGTACAAGAGCTTAGTCTCTTTATTGGAGAGAACAGCGTAATAAATTTTAAGATTGTCAAAAGTATTGAAGAAATGTCTAGTAAATGAATTACACTATGAAAAAATTTAAATATAAATTATTTTAAATAAAAATAAATAAATAAAATAACTAAATACGAGAACGTTGAGACAGTGTCTAGAATACTCATTCAGTGGTTGCCAGATTTTCTGAAGAAATCTAAATTCTGTATTTATTTTACCCGTGTCTAAGGTACAGGTCCGATTCAAAAGTAGTAGATCTTTTGAGGTAGCATGCCTAAACTTCAATAACACAGCAAAAAATTAAATTCTCTAGATACGGGTATATTTATGGGGAATTACAATAATTTCTTAGGGACATGTTAAAGTAACAGTCGCGCAAGGAAGACGCCTCGTCTAATTTATTCCAGCGCCGCCACCCGTGACGCTAGAGCGGCCTAATTAGAAGCCGAGGTGGACCGAAATCTGCAAGTCTAATGCAGTCAACCAACCTGACCGACCTGGACAATCATATCACTATATGGAGGGTGGTGCAGCTTGCACGAGTGTGACTGTTTTGAAGCGACTTCCGGAGACAATAACACCAACAGTTCTAGATTGTCTTCCCAAGAAATTATGCTAAGAAACGAACAAAATCTGCAAGTCTAATGGGAGCAACCAACTTGGACAATCATAGGATGTAGGGTGATATTCTTTGCTCGAATGTGACTGCTTTAAAGTTATTTGTCGAGACAATTATACCAATAGTTCTAGGTTGTCTTCCCAAAAAATTCATCATCATCATCATCATCATCATCAGCCTGTGTCCGTCTACTGTTGAACGTAGGCCTCCCGCATGAGTCTCCATCTTCTTCGATCCTCCGCCTTTCGCATCCAGGTCACTCCCGCTATTCTTCTTATATCGTCAGTCCATCTTGTAGGGGGTCGGCCGATGCTTCGTTTGCCAGTTCTTGGGCGCCATTCCAATACTTTTCTTCCCCATCGACCGTCGTCTCTTCAACAGATATGTCCTGCCCATTGCCACTTGAGTGTGCCTATTCGTTGGGTAGCATCTACTACTTGAGTTCTTCTGCGTATTTCCTCGTTTCGGATTCTATCTTTTAGCGACACTCCGAGCATAGATCTCTCCATAGCACGCTGGGTGACTTTTATTTTATGAGTAAGACTTGCTGTTAGATTCCACGTCTCTGCGCCGTAAGTTAATACAGGGAGGATGCATTGGTTAAATGCCTTCGTTTTTAGACATTGCGGAATTTTCGCTTTAAAAATGTACTTTAGTTTTCCAAATGCTGCCCATCCCAGTTGTATGCGCCTGTCGATTTCTTTTGAGAAGTTTTATTAAAAAATTAAAAATTATGCCAGTTATATATCAGAGAAACGACCAAAATCTGCAAGCCTAATGTAATCATCCAGCCTAAACAATCGTATGATATAGGGTGGTATAGCTTGCATAAATATGACTGTTTTATAGTGACTTGCCGAGACATAACATCAACATCAATAGCTTTAGATTATCTTCCCAAAAAATTATGCCAAGAAACGAGTGAAATCTGCAAGTCTAATGCAGTCAACCAACCTGACCGACCTGGACAATCATATCACTATATGGAGGGTGGTGCAGCTTGTACGAGTGTGACTGTTTTGAAGCGACTTCCCGAGACAATAACACCAACAGTTCTTCTACATATATTGTCTTCCCAAGAAATTATGCTAAGAAACGAACAAAATCTGCAAGTCTAATGGGAGCAACCAACGTAGACAATCATAGGATGTAGGGTGGTATAGCTTGCACGAATGTGACTGTTTTGAAGTGACTTGGCGAGACAATAAAATCAACAGCTCTAAATTGTCTTTCCAAGAAATTATGCCAATTATGTATCCCAAGAAACGACCAAAATCTGCAAGTCTAATGTAATCATCTGGCCTAGACAATCGTATGATATAGGGTGGTAAAGCTTGCATCAATGTGACTGTTTTAAAGTGACCTGCCGAGACAATAACGCCAACAGTTCTGGATTGTCTTCCCAAGAAATTATGCCAATTATGTATCACAAGAAACGACCAAAATTTACAAGTCTAATGGAATCAACCAACCTAGACAATCATATGATATAGGGTGATATAGCTCGCATGTGACTGCTTTAAAGCGACTTGGCGAGACAATAACACCAACAGGCCTAGATTGTCTTCCCAAGAAATTATGCTAATTGTGTATAATATTACAAGAAATGAACGAAATCAACAAGTCATACAAAATTTAGCAAAATAAAATGTCGTTTCTTTGTTTTTTCAAAGCAACGCAAGTATAATATATTGAGTCTTATATAATAAAATCATTTTTATTAATTTTAACTTGTAATAGTAACCTGAAAATAAAAGTTCAATAAATGTGTTTCTGATCACGAACACAGTACAGGTTTACGAAAAAATATTGTTACTTCGAGTGGAAAAATATTGCCGTGAGTATATTTCTTTAAAAAAGTGATGAATGAATGAAATTGAATTATGTTTATTATTTATTGATTCGGCATTAACTTTGAAGAATAACGTGTTGATTTTTTAAAAATTAAACGCTTGTATACTACCACTTAAGTGTGTAATGAAATAAAACTCATTAAGTGGTATTATATTTTATTTAAAAAAATGGAATTATAAAAAAAAATATTGCTCTCCTCTTCCTCGGGTTGTAGGTCCTTCTATCGTGGACAACATCACCTTGGCTATCTATACCTTCGAATCGTGGTATCTTTCTGTAGCATGCATGAGTTTTATGGTATTCATCTAGATGTCTTTCAAGGAAGATCAATGGCAACTACTGGTTCACAACATGATCATATGTAAATATATCACTGACTACTAAATTAGATGAGCAGCATTGACCAAATTTTCACCTCGCTTTGTGAAAGTTCCCGCACACAAAATATATGTCCCCGTCACACGGCTAAGTTGCCCGTTCTAATACAACCTTTCTCAATACCAAATTAGTATCGTGTTCATCTCTGATTTACCGCCGTCCAGTAACGCCAATAACATATTACAGATAACGTTTTACATCACGACCGTTGGTAGCCAAACTTATAATTAGGCAAAGCAAGAACGTCGGATTTTATAAAATTAATTTCGTATCTGCAAGATACACCACCATTCTAAAAAAACTAGTTTTACTTCAATATGTATGTGATCTTGGTCACCTCTCTTCCGAGTTGAATCTATGGTATGTACTTTCCAATACAGTTATATATATATATATATATATATATATATATATATATATATATATATATATATATATATATATATATATATATATATATATATATATTTAAGATGGGAATTGCATTAATTATTTACTTAGCTTATTATGTACAAGGTTAATACATCATTAAGTACATTTTTTATTTAATTTTTTGACATCTAGACGAATATGGATGTCGGATGACGAATTTCCTCCAATTATATTTATTTTGTAGCGAGTTTATCCTTAATTTTGTATTCCATCGAGCCAGGCAATGTTCGAGACTAAAAAAGAGGAATATCAACTATGTACCTAACTATTTTCTAGCTTTGCATGTTGACATCACAACATCCGCGAATAATAAAAACTTGTTATTTTTTGACATCTCAGCAAAGATGAATTGAGTGTGGGCATTTACGGAGCTGACGACCGTCATAGGCTGGTTTAAGAGATCACTTTACACACTTATAACATAAAAAAATATGAAAAATAAATCCTATAATTGGAGATAATCCAGATTTGTAAGTATTTGGACACACTCAAAATGTTGTAAGTGTATTTTAGTCTCTTGTAACTAAATAAAGACGTTTTTATTTAAATCTGTGTTGGGAACAGGAGGGATAATCTAATGTAGGCCAATCAGGAACTTCTCAGTATTTGCTCATTGCTGGGAGGAAGCCACGTAAAGCTCCTCAGGAGAAGGCGGACTGTTGACTGTCATCAAAAGACCTTCCGTTCAACTAGAAGATGGTTCGGCATTTGGTGACCTAGCTTGTATTCTTGAATCAGGTTCAACCAACTGCTGATACTTAAGGGGATATTCGTTACAACACAGAATTCATTCTACCGGAAACCACCGGAGAGGTCAGTCCTTTCAAGAACGTCATATATAAAAAAAACTTGGTTTTTCAGGAGAACGTTTTTAATGTTTAAAAATATAACACAATGTATTAAAAAATAAATATCAAGCCACTTATTGAACTTTTTACTGTGCAACAGATCTTTTTAGGTAAAACCTGAAGGTTTTGTATCCATTTGAGAAATATTTAGTATATTTAAAAAAATATTAAACAATACCTTTTCTTCAAAATGCAAAAACAACATTTTCTGCCCTGTAGCGGGTAAATATTAAGTTTAAAATATCCTCCTTTGCTGGGATATAGTACATTTTCTGGGCATTCCGAAAACATGCACAACTCAAAATAGATGATTTTGATTTATGACGGTCTTGAAAGGAGTGAGCGACATGTTTGTTCACGCCCGATATTTTTAATGAAAACATTGGATGTTTTTTCGTTTTTTAGAATATGCGTAGAAAAAAAATTAACATTTTTTTTTAACTCCTTACCTTTCAATGACTCTTTTCTTTTTAAAACCATGTACATAATTATTTCGAGAGAAAACTTATTTTTTATCTATGAGGAAATGCATGAATATGGAAGAGACAAAGATTATGTGCAAAGACAGATTGGTGTGGCGTTCATTCTCTCTGCCTACCCCTGCGGTCAAGCGGTGTTTAGTTAGTTAAATAGTCTGATATCTCGTTGAAAATAGGGTCAATGTTTTGTGGTAAGTTTGATGGCTCTAATTACAACTCAGGCACTTTTATAGCGGAATGCGACATTTAAACCCCCCCTTGTTTATGCCCTCCCGTTCCGCTGTTCGCCGATGACCGATTCAATTATTGCCTCACATTCGTGATGTATAAAGATGGCACTGTTATTACGTATTTTAATTACACGACTCTATGAATAATTCAATAGTCGCTACCACTCACGCCACTAACGCCACAACGTTTGTTTTTATAATAAATTCCCATACTTTGATCCCCGCTGCAGGCTCATTACAATAAAGAAATTAAATCATATCAAACAAGCGTAATTAATTTCTCTGCTCAAGAGACATTAATTAGTTACTTTAATAAACGAATTAAATTAAAATCCAGCCTATAAAAACAATTCATTTTAAATTGAGTTGTAGGGGAAATACTCATTAATTTGTACCACCGCACCGGTTCAACATAACACCACTGCGCATATACTGGTTCAAAGATAAAACTCATTATGTACAATTTTGTTCACATAGAGATAATTTTTGACATCTCAACACAGATTCACAAGAATAACATGAGTTTCATTAACTGATTCCGCAGTCACTTTGAGGTAAAATCCGTCCATTTTTAATTTACGTTTTACTTTACTTATTTTTTTTTTATAACCCTTATCCGCACCTAATGGTGCATAGGGCACTGCATCAAATTGACGCAGTGTTATCTTGATCATTACTTACATGAAGGCAAGGTGATCACTCTTGCGCTTCAGGAACCAGTCCAGGGTAATATTAAATCAATATTACAGTGTTAAATCACTAATATTTATTTTCACCCCCCCTGGGAATCGAACCCGGGACCTCCAGCACGGTAGCTAAACACGCTGACCATTACACCACGGAGGCGGACTCACTTTACTTAGGTAAACCTAATTAACTAATATTTACTAATACCACTATTTTCTTGTATTTACTAATACCACTATATCTTAAAATCTACTGTGACACGTCTTTCGATGAATTCCGCATCATTTTCAAACACCGTAATACGGTGATAGATTTCAAGAAATAGTGGTATTTGCAAAGTAAAACTTAAATTAAATAAAGAATATGGGTGTCTGGGTATTTACAGGGCTTATGACCTATCATAGGTTGGTTTTTTGTCCGCCTCCGTAGTGTAATGGTCAGCACGCTCGGCTACCGTTCTGGAGGTTCCGGGTTCGATTCCCAGAGGGGTCAAATAAATATATAAGTGTTTTTTTCACTGTAATATTTATTCAATATTTCCCTGGACTGGTACCTGAAGCGGAGGGCCAATCACCTTTCCTTCATGTGTAAACGATCAAGATAACTCTGCGTTTATATGACGCAGTGCCCTATGCACCATTGGGGTACGGATAAGGGCTTATTTGATTATTTAATAGGTTGGTTAAGTGATAATTTTACACACGTGCAAAATTCACTTTTCTAAACGTGATTGACAACCACACTACCCTAATTTTTGGAACTCCTAGATTTATTTAATTAAACAATTAATGAAAAAAGATGTCCAAATCCTTGTACATGCCCAAATTATTGTATTTAAACTTAATTTACACCATCACTAAAAATTAATATTCAATATGAGCCAAGGCCCCGTAAAAAATATTACTAAATTCTAGCCGTAAGTATTATTTGACTTTTTGATTTTCTCATTCGTATTATCAAGTTTATTGTTATATAATAACACTCAATTCGCGATAACAATTACTATTATTTGTCTCTGAAAAAAATATTTTTTACTCGGTACTCGCTAAAGCCATTAACAAAAATTAAAAACGACAAAAAATTGCAACATCCTTGATACAACCTCATACAGCAATTAATTACGACTCTTATAAGTGGTTTATTTCTCCGTAATTAACACTGATAAATTTACGTGACCATGGGTGTTTTTCACAATTGTAGATTTTCTGATATATTTTGACAAAATATCTACCACTTAAAAATATTGAAAACAATGATAGCATTTTTTATGTTTCCTAAAATTAGCATTGAAGGTTATTGATTATTAAGAATGGAGTAAACGTTTAAGGCCTAACACACGATAAATCGCTACTTAATTTTAATGTTTAAACCCAAGAACTTTTTTACGTTATTACATGTTTTGCTCAAAACACCGTTTTTATATTGGAAAAATAAGTTAATCTTTGAAATAAATATGGTTTTGAAAAGAAAAAGTAATGGAAAAATCTTTTCATATTTAAAATATATATTTGTTTACGTATATATATATATATATATATATATATATATATATATATATATATATATATATATATATATATATATATATATATATATATATATATATATATATATATATATTCTATAAAAAATTTGATTCTAATAAATATTCAAAAAAAAGAATTGCGGGCAGTCCCGTTCTGAATTCAGCATTTGAGATCTCAGCCTTTAGATACAATATGCTCACAAATTATTTACTAGCTGTACCCAGCCACGCGTTACTGTGGCTCAATTTGGTTAAAAGAAAAATTTTAAAAAATGAAAGCACGCAACTCTATTATGTTTCATTTCAAAATAAAAGAGAAAGTAATGAAAAAAACAGTAACCTATGAAACAACAATTAATCCAAAACATTCAATAGGCCAGCATCTGTCAAGAAGCACGCTTTCCGCCATGAGTAACAAAGAATGCTTGTGACGTCCAACAAATGACCCTTTACCTGTGGCAGGATTTAAGATTTTGCACAAACGAACATTTTTATGTATTTTATGTAGGTACATCGATTTATAACGCTGGTAAGTCGGTATAATCAGCTGATATGGATGAAGAGATAAAGAGGGGAAAAAAACATTGCAAAAACAGAGTGGCGTTCTATTCTCTCTGCCTACCCCTGAGGGTGAGCGGCGTGATAGTTAGTTAGTCAATATTTATATATTAATTAGGTACACTGGCCAACAATTTATAACTTTTTTTTTGTAAATGGCATGAAAATACCTGATCTTAATGCACTTTGGATAGCTGAATTCAAAAACAAAAACAAAAAAAGTGAGGCACGTCAGATTTTTTATATTTTTTATATATGTTGACTAAAGTTTATCTTATTATTATGTATAGATAAAGATAAACATATAATGCTGTCGTATTCAATATTAATCAGTTAATATATTTCCACTGTTACTCCATAATTATCCATACAATTTTTGAATCCCTTAGACCTTAGACTAAAACATGTCTAGATACCAACCACCATTACGGTTTCAACGTATGGGGTCCATACAAACAATAATATGACTGTAACATAAAATCTTGACGTGATACAAGCTTCTTGTCACAATATATACTTTGAATAAGAACGATTAACTTAGTCCAAATCAGTCATCAAAATTTCAGTTACAAAATCATTGTTGGCCAGTGTTATTAAATATATAACTGCCCTCTTAAATATTTATATGGCGTTATAGAATAATGTTAACAAGTACTTTTAAAGACGTAAAAACAGTGTGGGCTTGGGATTTTTTTTATCAATTAACTATTGTTAAATTTCGTTTTTATGTGAACGATTCTCAAATGTGTCAAATTTATTATGTCTTTTCATATTTCAATTAAAGGTCACCAAACTTTTGATCGGAGATATATATCCGTGTACGTATTTTTATTATTGTTCAAACATTTCATTTTATATTAATAATATAAAATATCATGTTTAAGTCCTTAAGATTGCCATTGTTATATGGCGCAGAATAAGGTCGTTTTTTGTTCAACATTTATTTGTTTAAAACATTATACTTTTTGAAGTGAAACTTCTTGGGCTATTCGATAATTGGCCGAGAATGGAGAGGAAAATTTCAAGCGAGTATTTTTGCCTAGAATTTTTACTAATGAATTAAATGAAATAACAGTTACTTTTAACGTAATGAGTAAATTCACCCAGGAGTAAGGTAAAGGCTTTAAAACTTATAAAGTTGAAGGCTTAGTAGGGCCACGATAAGCGGTGTTGCATAAGTCGTAGCTAGATTGCAGACTCACTTGAGCGTTACGAAATTCAAAAAAAATCATGGACCACCACGCATTGTATAGGTAGTATTTATCATTGAATTTGGGGATTATTTAAGAAGTTTCAGCTCTATCGCGTGTATGCTGCTGTACGCGAATTTAAAATATATATTTTTTATTTATTTATTATTAGTTAAATTATGAACAATATGCTTAAAATTCAGACTCGCATACAGTGTATACTTAGTTCCTTTTTTAATGACTTTATGGATAATTAAAACAGGTTAAACAACTTTATTGCATCATTATCTATTATTTTTTGACATCTCATCAAAGATGAAGAATAATATGGAAGTCTGGGCATTTACGGGGCTGACGACCGTCATAGGCTGGTTTAAGTGATCACTTTACACACGTGTAACATTCACCAATTCTACCCATTATTGACAACCACACTACTCAAATTCTTGGAAGTTCTATATATATATGAACCAATTTAGAAACCTTGTTTTTGAAAAAAGAAAAAGTTCAATTTCTTTCACAACATTTATTTAACACACCTTTGTGGGATATTTTTTGTATTTATGTAATAATATTTTTGTAATATGTTAATTGCAAAACTTAAAAAGGAATACCATTTTAAATTTTCTAAAACAAAGAGACATTCACGGAATTCGCAGTTGAAATCAAAGAAAAACGGCAGAAAATGGTACCAAAATAATTCTCCTGCGGTGGCTGCAAAGTTTGGGATTACGTTATTATTGTAATATCCTTCATATCTTCCCAAAAGGACTCGGCAGGAATGCGAGGAATGCCCCACAAAGGATGCTCCGTCTGCAAAATTAATGTCCCTCGAGCGGTGAAATGAATCCTTGACGGAATTATTACGCGAATTCCTTCGTTTTTTGATCAATCTACACCGGGTGCCAAAAGATTAGAGAGAAGAAAATTTTTGAATAATTTTGATGAAAATGTCAAATGAATAAATAATATTTACATTTTGATATATAAACATAGATGAAGAAGAATGTGGAAGTATTTACATGGCTAACGATCTGACATAGACTGAGTTAATGTGTGACTGATTAAGTGATCACTGTATACACGTGTAACATTCACCATTCTACCCATGATTGACAACTACCCTATTGAAATTTTTGTGAGTTCGCGGCAGTATCTATGGGTTGATTTGAGTAAGCTTGGAAGAAAAACATAGAATTCTGTGTATTTAAAGGGCTTATGACCTATTATAGACGGGTTCAAGTGATCACCTTAAACACGTATAACATTCACCATTAAAACCATAATACCATTACGTATACTACGTTATATTATTCTACGTGTCTAAATCTTTGTTCATAAATCTGGGCTTTTCCGGTAAGGAGTTACTAACGTATATAAATTGATCACTTTAAACAGCCTTTAATATGTCGTTAGCCCTGTAAATACTTAGACTTTACCTCATCTATGTTGAGATGTCAATGATAAATATTAGATTATAATATTCTCAATATTATTAATATTTAAAACAATTTTGTAAAACATTATTCAAGTCCGCGTTTAAAACGTTCTTATTGTGGTTCGTTTGTCTTCTTTCTCTCTGTCAAAATTTTATATTTGTTTAAATATCAGACCGATTATTATTCATTATAATAGATCATTCCAAAACCGGTAGTCTATAAGAAGTGTTTATAAAAGTGGAATTACACAAAGTGAACGATGAAAAAGTAATGTAATGATTTTTCAATTACTTTTTGGTTTGTCATTTTTACTTTTATATTTTTTTACACAAATGTTATAAAGTAAAAATTAGATTAATAAATCATTTATTTGGTGAGATGTTCAATACAGTAGCCAACAACGCTTACCACTACACTATGTATACGGACAAATTACTTGTAGAATCTATAAACAAACCCATGGTTACATTTTGATGTCCACCACTGTGCTTGACTAAGGTTTTGACCATGACTCAAAAGCCTCCAGTCGCGGAGAGTAGTATTTAGCCGCGGACGTTAATATGGACCCTTAAATAATGACCAAATTGGGTCGATCCTCCCTCCGACTCCTTCCAAGCTATCCACCATTACCTACCCTCGTCTCAAATGACAACCGGTATTTAAATGCTCTTATTTACTATCAAATTGCACTCAAACCAGGATTTTCAGAATGACATTTAAAATAGCGTGCATTAGAACATATACTTTTTAATTCTACCTTTGGGACGTTTTAAGAAAAAAATTAATATAAAGGTGATTTCTTTTTATTATATCTTCTGTGCGTGTCATGTCAGCTCCCCCTGATGTCGACTATCACTTGAGAGTGATTTTCCTTGTCTCGGGCAGCTCTAAACAGCGTTACACAACCTCGACAGTCCTGATCCCCATCCAATCTCGTATATTCCGGAGCCAGGAGATCTATCTTCTGCTCATACCTTGTTACCTTCAATTTTGCCTTTTATGACAATATGAAGGTTTAAACATTGACAGAGCTAACGACCTATCACTAACTGGCCAAGTAATTAATAAAGTCTTCTTCTTCTTCTTTTTATAGATCCTAGGGATCTGTTTGTGCCTCCGCATGTCGCTCTTGAGATGTTGACTCCCAGCTGTCTTTCCATCTTTTCGGAGGTCTGCCTGGGGGTCTGCATCCTTCAGGTTTACCTTAGAGGACGATACGTGGAAGTCCGTCTTCTGACATTTAGTTTATATGTTCCTTCTAGTATCGCCTTCGTTGTCGTCCCCACCTCACGATATCCTCCGTCTTACACATGCTCCGGATTTTGCTATTTCTTACTTGGTTTCGCAATGTGTTTCCGGTTATGGATTGGAGAGTCTTCATCTCGGAGGTTCGAAGTCGAGATTTGTTCTGGAAGTATCTGCCTCAATCCTATAAGTAGCTAATTAATAAAGTAAGCCCTGTAAATACTCAGACTTCAATATCCTTCTTCACCTATGTTGTTGAGATATCAAAAACGAAAAAAATATATATATTTAGAATTTAGAAAAAATATTCTAATAATTCATCGTTCATATTTTTAACCTTTTTTGTAAACTGTCATTGCAGGTATACAGTGGCGTGCACAGAGAATTAATTAGGATATGCAGTAGAGGTAGATAGTAAGGTAAGATAGGTACTACTTACTAGGGTAGGCAGTAGAGTTAGGTTGTAAGGTAAGCTAGGTACCACTTAACCCTTAATTAGTCGCATGGGATCAAAGCAATTTGCATAAAAAATTAAGCATTTTCTGCTTCGCATTTGATATTTAGTTCATGTTATTTCTTTTATATATGATAAAATCAATAAAGCACTTTAATAATAAGCAAGTTTTGTTATATTATATATTTAATAAATAATAAGCAGTTAAGTATTTTAATTAAGGGTTAATAAGGTAGGGTAGGTTGCGTTTTTATATGTCACGCGGGTAAGTTAGTATAGGCACTGCTTTTGTGCCTATATGGAAGACACGCCTCTGTGTATACCCATCAAATACTGTCGCAAAATGTTTTTGTTTGAAGATTCTTCTCCGTTATATTACCTTATTGAATATACATCAAATAATAAATAATATATAAATCGAAAATAATGATATATTGTCTTCCAGATGCGATTACATTTCCAGCAATCTCACACTCTGAAGACAATTACAGGACAGGGTCGGCTGGGGAGTGAGGTCATTTATCATAATCCCCCCGGGATGCTGGAGGGGTGAGGGGAGGAGGGGGGCGCAAGGAACAAAGTGTAATGAAGGGAAGAAACGAATTTTCGGATGAATTAACAACAAGACTGACGACACGAGGGGATCGGTGGAAACAGCTGTTTCGGCGACGATATGAGATTGTTTGAGTGAAGGAACGTTGGTACTTTTATTTACAAGCGAAAAAAATGTTAAATAATGTTTTTATAGATATTTGCACTGTTTACTTTTGAACTCTAACTTATTAACATAACAACACAACAACTTTACAGTTTTTTTTCTACTTTTACTTTTTTTGACCAGTGACTGGGTTTCGTCGTTACCGGCATCTTCAGACTGACATCGGTAACGACGAAACCTGGTAACTGGTCAAATAAAATAAAAGTTGAAAAAAACATGTCTAAAGTTTTGTTTTCTTACGGAAAATGCAATTCAAGCCAGAAATGTCAGTCCAAACATCAATCTTACAATTTTTACTAATTTCAACCCTCATCCTAACCAAATGGTGCATAGGGTACTGCATCGTATCGTTGTAATGTTTGCTTGATAATTAATTACATAAATTAAGGTGACCAGTCCAGCGGTTCATGTACTAACCATCCCAGAAAGATATTTAATAAATATTAAAGTAATAAAATCACTATTATTTCATTTGAACCCCCAGGGAATAGAACCCGGTACGGTAGCCAAATGCGCTAACTACGGAGGTGGAAAAAACTACTAGTTCGAATACTACTCGTACTCCATAATGTGATCACGCCATTTTCCCCGACAGAGTAGGCAGTGAGGAAGGAAGAGTTTCTTAGAACTTTAAATTTGGGACTCTCATAGAAGTCAAAAGTAACACTTATTGAGTTTTATTGCATTGTTTTTTTTCTTTAGTTTTTATAAACACCTGTCCATGAAAACAACTGTAGTTTTCGAAACCAATCGTGTGTGATGAAATAAACAAATACTCAATCAGTGGTATTATGCAAATGTTTCGTTTTTAAAATAATAAAAATGTCATCCACAAAGTTAATGCCGAATCAATCAAAAATTTTTTTTACAAAATTTAACTGGTTAAATTATAAGCTAAAATAATAAAAAAATAAAATGATATTTTCTGGCGTTTCTCATGTATGTGATTATAATCCAGGATTCGGACCTCACATACTAATAAAAGAGTTTCTGCTCAATAAAAAGCTTCTTTTCATCTCACCAATAGGTGTCTTTAGTGAAGTTCTACTGATTCAAAAACAACGTTTTGAAATTGGTTCATATATATAGAACTTCTAAGAATTTTAGTAGTGTGGTTGTCAATAATGGGTAGAATTGGACAATTTTACACGTGTGTAAAGTGATCACTTAAACCAGCCTATGACGGTCGTCAGCCCGTAAATCCCCAGACTTCCATATTTTTATTCATCTTTGATGAGATGTCAAAAAATAATATGAATAAATTAGTTACTTAGCTATGTGATTTTAGATCTATGATTTGACTTGTGAATTTATAAAGGATAAAGGATATGGCGGGGTAACAGTTGTTTTCATTCTTCATCCCCTAATTCATGATATCTTGCGTCACTCGCTTCCGTCCGGCCATCCCCCACCCTTAATCGTGTTTCCAGAGTGTTAAGTTGTGTCAATCAACGCGTTTCGAGCGTGCAGTCCGAATGAGCGATTGTTTATGGTCTTCAAATAATTTGTCGGTCGAGTGACGATGTATCTGCGGCCGGAAGGCGGTGTGATTCGGGCGGGAAAGTTTTACGCCCAACCCTGGCGCCGGCTCTGGACAAAACGGCTCACTGCGCACTAAAACCATTAAAACAAATATAAATAAAAATATCTGAATCTAAGTCAAGTTTGGACATAGGTGAAATGTATTATAGAAGCAAACTTTTTTTAATTTATTATTTTTTAAATAATTTATCGTATATTTTATGTTATAATTTAATGTATTTTTTAATAGCGAGTTATCTCTATTGGGAGGGAATTCGTTTTACAAACTTTATTTGTAACTGAACTGTTAATAAAATTTATTACGTAGTTTGATTAGTGTATTAATTATTCCTATGGTATTTTAAGATAATTATGAAAGATTAAGTCTAAGAAAGATTAAAATAATGAAAAACAATATTTTTTTGTCAAAACATCTAAAATTCAGTGATATATCACTCACTCCTTTCAACAACGTCGAATAAAGAAATCGTCAATTTTCAGTTGGGCATGTTTTTGGAATGCCCAAAAAATATACTTTAACCCAGCAAAAGCGGCATATTTTTAACTTAGTATTTACCCGCTACAGGGCAGAATGTATTGTTTTTGCATTTTGAAGAAAAGATGTTGTTTAATTATTTTTTTTTAATATGTTAGAAATGGAGAAAAAACCTTCAGGTTTTACCTAAAAAGGTCTGTTGCATAGTAAAAAGTCTGCGCTAAGTGACATTTATTTTTAATACATTTCATTATATTCTTAAACTTTAAAAACGATCTCCTGAAAAATCAATATTTTTGATACATGACGTTGTTGAAAGGAGTGAGCGTTATGTATAATATTATGAAAATAATTATTGCATAATAAAAAAGTAACAGTTATAAAGTTAGATTTTCTAGTGATAGAATTTACTTTTGTTTTATTTTTTCAATTTATAATTATTATTCTATTTACCTGATATTAACCATATCTTTCTATAAAATAATCCGGTTGTGATCTTGGATTCGTCTAAACAGAAGGATCTTAGCTAAATAAAAGTTTTTTCCAATCCCACCATAGGTTGTTCTATTGAACTCAAATGTACAGTGTCCTGAAGGCCAAGTGACGTTACCAAGTCCTACCAAAATTCATTTTTAAATCGAGCCTGCGATATCGCTCACTCCTTTTAAGAACGTCATAAATCAAAAATTGTCAATTTTCAGTTAAGCATGTTTTCGGAATGCCCAGAATATGTACTATATCCCAGCAAAAGCGGCATATTTTCAACTTAATATTCACCCGCTACAGGGCAGAAAGTGTTGTTTTTGCCTTTTGAAGAAAAGGTATTGTTTAACTATTTTTTTTAAATATACTTAATATTTTTTAAAATGGACAAAAAACCTTTAGGTTTTACCTAAAAAGATCTGTTGCACAGTAAAAAGTTCAATAAGTAGCTTGATATTTATTTTTAATACATTGTATTATATTTTCAAACTTTAAAAACGTTCTCCGGAAAAATCAAGTTTTTTGATTTATGACATTCTTAAAAGGAGTGAGCGATATGTGAAATGTAATGCTTAATGAAATAGACATCAATAATGTTTCTTTTAATACGTTTAATAGAAATATTTTTGATGTATATTTGACTAGTTGATAAAGAAAATTTATATTTTTTTATAAAAACATGTAATGTAAGTTTATTATATACTTATACTTTTATGTACATAACAGTTAATTTTTATTTTTAGATTATTTAAGTGAAAACCTCTAACAGGAATGTAATTTTTTAATTTTATTATATTATGTTATTTTTGTTAAATATTCTGTTGGTTTTCAATAAATAAATAAATAAAAATAATAATACTATATGTTAAACCCCAAAACTGGTTTTATGCAAGTATTTTTATTTTCTATCGATATTATAGAATAGTAGTTCTGTCTTTAGCTAGATGTATGGCAAAATGGGGGTTGAAAACATTCTTCGTACAAAAATGAGTACGTAAGAAAGTAAATTTCCTCTTTGAACATCCTCCCTTCTAACGATCTCCCCCGTGTCTCCTCATAAACATGTTTGAATAAGTTGTTATTACTTGCAAGTTGTTGCACACCTCCACTCGGAACACTTCTCCAGTCTTCTTCATCGCTATCTCTTATCCCCACGCTTAATTACATCAATATTTAAAGAGGCGAATTTACTCAGTAAGTCCTGTTTTTATACAAAGGCAGTAAAGATCAACGAGTTATCACGGACGTCCTCGTAATTCTGAAAGGGTAAAAGACTCCCCTAATATTTTTAGATTATATTTATAACTGAAATAACCATTCAATTATTTCATACTCTGAAACAATTTTTCTTACTTATGCTGTCATTAAATTTTGTAAAAGTTTTGTACTGACATTTCTTGGTGGAACTGCATTTTATGGAATAAAAAAAAATAGTTTTTTCCAAATATAAATAAAATAAAAATAAAGTGGAAGAGCTAAAAATATTGGTTTTAATCTAATAATATATTAAAATGCAATTCCATCACGAAGTGTCGGTGGATAATATAAAAATATTTCCCTTTTAAAAAAAATAAATGGAATTGGTGAATGTTACACGTGTGTAAAGTGATCACTTAAACCAGCCTATGACGGTCGTCAGCCCCGTAAATGCCCAAACTTCCATATTCTTCTTCATCTTTGATGAGATGTCAAAAAATAATATCAAAATAACTCCTGTAATTGGAGATAATCCAGATTTTGTGAACAAGTATTTGGACACAATCAAAATGTTGTAAAAAAATAATTTAGTAACAAAAAAGAAAACACAGTCCAAATTGTAAATTATAAAACTATAAAAGGTACACATGCATCTACCATGAAGTATATAAATAAATAAATAAAGTTCTGGTACAGAGTACCCATAGTCCAACATTGTATGTACCTAGCCTTCATTAAGATTAAAATTTGTAAAGAACAACATGTGTTTCAAACCGGATGGAATACAATAGACTTTAAAAAATGAACAATGGTCACCTACCAGACACATGAAAGGTGCCATCATTGAAATGTCATCCAAGTTGGACCTGATGATGGACCTTGGTCCTCGCGCGAAGGTCTGCCTATTCATTTCTGGTCATCAATAAACTTTAATGACGCAAGACGTCAGTAAAACAAACGGTGATCGGCGAATCGTGATCGTCTTTTTTTCGACTCGTGTTTACGTTCCGAATGTCTCATTTTTTGTGTACAGTAAAACCTTGATATAACGGACCTCTTTTTAACAGACGTCGGTTATAAAAAAAGATCCAGCCGAATGTAAAACGAAAACGTCATTTTGATATTAAACACTGTTATATATATACTGTATAATATTTACATTATATACTGCGAACAGTATATATTGTTAATATGATATACTGTTTCCCTTCATAGCGTAATGGTTAGTGTGTTTAGCCAGCGCGCTGGAGGGCCTAGGTTCGATATCCAGGGGGAGAGAAAATAAATGTTGGTGCTTTTACACTCTAATATGTATTTAATATTACCCTTGACTGGTCCCTGAAGCGTAGGAGTGATCACCTTGCCTTCATATAAGTTACGATCAAGATAACTATGCGTTAATACGATGCAGTGACCTATGCACCATTAGGTGTTGATAAGTGTTAGAATATTAACAGACTTACAAAAATCCGGTTAAATGTAAAAAAATATAGCCTCCTGTTATTTCTTAAATGATAAAGCTAAACGCATTTAGACCATTTTTTAAAAAGTGTTGTTATTATTTTGTATTTAAGTACTGTATTCTATTTAAAACAAAATAATATTTATAGTATTTACATACAAAATAATAACTGTATTGTAGGTTAAAACTGGCTACAAGCAACATCCGACCGGAGGAAATGGAAAGAAGAGGAAGAGGCCTATATCCGGAAGTCAATATAAGCTTCTTCCCCATGTAGAAAAGAAGAAGAAGAATGCAAATAAAAAAATAAGACTTAACACTGGGAGTAACTGGGTAGTTTAAGTGAGTTCATTATAAAACTAGAGTGTCCGAAGAACATAAATAGATTTTTTGTGTGTTGAGTTTATCTAAATACAGTGTTCATATTTTCACAAAAAACCTTTTTTGATTTATCTTATAGGTACCTATTTTTGTATAATTCGACTAGTCCGTTATATCAAAGTTTTACTGTACTCGTATATCGCATACTCAATTTTTACTGCGCATATATGGAGACTGTAAAAGTGGGTATTTCATTGGAAACGCATCATAGCTCTGTAGATTGTGTATCAGATTTAATGATACGTATAATTTAATATCTTTGACCAAAAAAAAAAACAGTTTTACGAGAACAACACGATAGAAAATGGACATCAAACAACTACAAAAACCTTACATCGTTGAAAAATTATTTTGAATTGTTTTCGTTTATTTTCTAGATGAAAAATTGACAAAACAATTTGAAGAAGAAGTTGAATGGTGCACTGAAATTAGTACAGCCTAACTGCAAATGCTAAACTGTCAGTATACAAGGGAGTCTCAGGGTTTATAACCTGGCATTTGGCTGACTTAAGTGATATTGAGATATTATTCAAATTCAGCGCGGCCAAACGCGTTGCAATTTGAACATATGATATTAACCACATTTAGCTCACTCCTTTCAAAAACGTCATAAATAAAATAAAAACTTGACTTTTTAGGAGAACGTTTTTAAAGTATAAAAATATAATACAATGCATTAAAAATCAATATCAAGCCACTTATTGAACTTTTTACGGTGCAACAGATCTTTTTAGGTAAAACCAGAAGGTTTTTTCTCCATTTAAAAAATATTTAGTATATTTAAAAAAATAATTAAAAAATACCTTTTCTTCAAAATGCAAAAACAACACTTTCTGTCCTGTAGCAGGTAAATATCAAGTTTAAAATACGCCTCTTTTGCTGGGATATAGTACATTTTCACAAAACATGCACAACTGAAAATTGTCGATTTTTGATTTATGACGTTCTTGAAGGGAGTGAGCAAATTGTAAGAGGTAATTTGTGAAACGTTTGCCCTGTAATATCTCGGATTATTAATAAGAAACGCATATACTTCCATCTTCTTTCTTTTATATAAAAAAGATAGATGTTTGAGAAGCTGAGACACCATTGATAAGAACTAGTCTGCCGCGCATGACGTTTGAACTATTGACATTGTAACAAATGTGAAAGTCAAGGAACAAACATTGCAATCAATCGTTGTTTTTTCGGTCCGACCTTTCAAATCCAAAGGTGCGGCAGATGTATTAATCAGTACAATAGTTTAATTACAAATATAAAACAAGATGAAAAGGAGATTGACAAGATTGATGACGCACTGAGGGCGCTACGAGGTTCAAAGTCTAGAGCTGATTCCGCTCTTTGAAAAATACAACTGAACTAATGTCTTGTTGATGATATTTTTTAAAAGCTTACATCATCGACCGAGTGATTTTTACGTCTTAAAATACTTTATTTAATTTATTTATAAAAGGTGCGACAAAAATAATATGCTCTTATTATCTATACAGGGTGGCACAACATAACCACCCTATCGGAAGATGTTATAATTTTTGCGTCAACATATTTATTAACATTTATGAACTATAGAGCTGCAGTGCACAAACAGATTGACAAATCGGGGACAAATTTGTATCAACACTGGTGGCAGCTACATGACGGGTATCATCTTTTCTACTTTAAATAATAAAAAATAAAGTTTAAATAAATATTTTCAAAAAAATTATTACAATTTTTCTTTTTAAAAAAAAAGTTATTTTAAAACAAAATTGGATGATTAATTTTGCGCCACCCTGAATTAGTTTGTATGTATGTTGCAGCTATCTAGTTCACAAATTACTCACTCCTTTCAACATCGTCATATCGCTCACTCCTTTCAAGAACGTCATAAATCAAAAAACGTAAATTTTCAGTTGTGCATGTTTTCGGAATGCCCAGAAAATGTACTATATCCCAGCAAAAGAGGCATATTTTAAACTTAATATCTACCCGCTACAGGGCAAAAAGTGTTGTTTTTGCATTTTGAAGAAAATGTATTGTTTAGTTATTTTTTTAAATATACTAAATATTTTTCAAATGGAGAAAAAACATTCAGGTTTTACCTAAAAATATCTGTTGCACAGTAACAAGTTCAATAAGTGGCTTGATATTTATTTTTAAAACATTGTATTATATTTTTGGACTTAAAAAACGTTCTCCAGAAAAATCAAGTTTTTTTATTTATGACGTTCTTGAAAGGAGTGAGCGATATATCAAAAAACTTGGTTTTTCAAGAGATCGTTTTTAAGTTAAAAAATGTAATCAAATATATTAAAAATAAATAATATCAAGCCACTTATTGAACTTTTTCGGTAAAACCTGAATGTTCTTCTCCATTGAAAAATATTTATTATATTTATAAAAAAAATTAAAAAATACCTTTTCTTCAAATTGCAAAAAACTACTAAGTTTAAAATATGCTAATAATATAGATATAGTACATTTTCTGTGCATGTCGAAAACATACACAATTGAAAATTGACGATTTTTGATATATAACGTTGTTGAAAGGAGTTAGCGAAATGTCATATATGATTGACGTACGACGCCATCTGTAAAAAATATAACAACTTCCAATATTTTGTGCCACTAATTTTATATGAACTCTATAATATATTTAAAAATAAATATGGTATTTTTAATAAAACTTTTTTTCTCTTTGCGTTATCAATAATTGATGGTAATTAATAACCAATTGCCTTGTGTACAAATGCGCTGTTTACCTTTGTGGCGACACGCCACTGGTGACATAAAATTGTGATTATATCACCATCCACAATGGGTAATAAAAAATAATTTATTCACGGTTATCAGATAACACCGTCTGCATAAACGCAGCAATGTCAATCAATTTCATAATTACGTCATCTTCAATGCAACCAATCATCCTGCGTATTCTCACGAATGGAAAAAGTTTTTTTGCACAAATATATGGTGACAAATACATATGATCAGTACTGCGCTATCAATTCTTGGATCTAAGGGTAGGATGTATTTCAAGGGATACAGATGACGTGAGTGAAGGAGCTCTAGATAAAAGCCACAACTGCTGTATGGGAAAGGGAATGGATACGAAAAAGCAGATACAAAGAAAATATGTATTGTGGCAGTCTTGAGATTGCAAACCTGTATGTATGTATACGGTTTTGATACACAAGATGCCTTATTTCAAAGACTGGTTTAAGTGATCACTTTATACACGTGTAACAGTCACCACTCTACCCTTGATTGACAACCACATTACTCAAATATCGTTGCTATTTTTTCTTCAATTGACAACTTCTCTAACAAGTGAGTTTTGGGCACCATCTAGAAAAAAGGTTTATTATGTGAATCCAGGGTAGGATTAATTGTATTGGTAATTTTAAATAACTAACCATTTTAACATTTTTTATTTAAATGTAAGCTTTACTGGCAGTGAACATGGACTTCTAGTTCCAAACCTATTGTATGAAAGCGAAGCATGGAGTTGGAAATAGAAAGATGAAAACATGCTGTGAAATTTGATCTCTCAGACGAATGTAAGGCAAAACAATGTTAGATAGATGTTCGAATGGTGAAACAAGGAAATGAGCCTTCGACACTCATATGCGATAATAGTTTTTTTTAACTTTATAAAACAAAACAAACCACTTTTTAACCACTTCTTTATTGGTACATTATTTCTCCGACCGGTTTTTATAAGAACCTTGTCATCATCAGGGTTTGACATGTACATGTTAAACCCTGATAATGACAAACCGGTTGGAGAAAAATTGTACCAATAAAAAAGTAGTTAAAAACAAAGTCGTTTTATTTTACAAAGTTTATAAAATGTGCCAAAAAAGTATCTGCGAAAAGCATTCAAGATTTTTTTTTTTTTAATCACAGGACCAAAATGGTCAAATTTTGATTTCCTCTGAAATGCCTGACTCCGCCCCTGCTAGTGCCTACACGTGTTCCCTTGTAGACAAAGTGCGCAGAACGTAATGAGCGGTGCAGATGAATGTTGGTGTAATTAACACACGAAACGTGAGCAGATTAACGTAACAATGGGAACCGATGTGTGTATGCGCACAGCACAGCACAGCACACACTCGCGCGCACACACAATACTTACACTTCCTCACATTATTGTGTTAGGCTGCAATTAAAAAGAAGTCTAGTGGCGGCTCTGTCTCGGCGGGTAGCTACCTACGCAATATACCATAAAAAGGGCGGCTCTTTTCCTCTAGTAAATAGTAAATTAAAGGCATTGCATCTTGTCACGATATAATTATTGCAAATTATTGTTGCTAGCGTTAGTTAGAACAGGCGCCGTGGCGTAGTTGGGTAGACGCTCGACTGCGAAACTGGCGTCGAGGGTTCGATTCACGCCAAGTGAAAAATATGTGAATTCAAGAAAGATTTGTCGTCAATTGGTCTGGGTGTTTGTGATGTATTTTTCATATTCACCTTTGCTTTACTTATTATTCTACCTGTAGTCAAGTCTCTAAAAGTAGAGGCTTTGTGGATTTATTATTTTTATATGTATGTATGTATATATATATATATATATATATATATATATATATATATATATATATATATATATATATATATATATATATATATATATATATATATATATATATATATATATATATATATATATATATATATATATATATATATATTTATATATATTTATATGCATATAACAAATCCCTTACCGCACACCAATGGTGCATAGGGCACTGCTTCATATAAACGCAGTGTTATTTGGATCGATTACACATGAAGGAAAGGTGATCAGCCCTCCACTTCAGGTACCAGTCCAGTGTAAAATTGAATAAATATTAGAGCGAAAAAATCACTTATATTTATTAAACCCCCCTGGGAATCGAACCCGGGACCTCCAGAACGGTAGGCTAGCATGCTGACCATTACACTACGGAGGCGGACAAAATCTTTATCTTTATACATTATATTGGTACATATATAATGTTTAAAGATATATAACAGGATATCATAACTTCAAATCAGAACAGTCAGACAAAAATGATTTTTTTTAAATATCTCTCAGAAAAAGTGTTATTTGAGTTATGAATATGTGTGTGTATATTTTTTGTGTATATTTTTAAAACAACCTCTTAAGAGATAATTCAGCATTTATATTCTTACAAAGATTTAAATATTTTCAAAAATATATAATTACGACGTAAAAACTAGATTTTTTTACAACGTTTGCACCATGCCTTCGTAACATTGCATTGAAAATTTTAATTTCCGTACATATTTACACATTTCAAGAAGCGATCAGTATAAAAAATTAAAGACCATTAATGATATTTTCGTACAGGGTTAAAAGTGAACCATCTTTAGAAATATATCCCTTACAGTTTCTGGTGAAATTCGTGCAGAACTTTTAAAGTACTGAATGATAAATCTGATAAAGAACGGCATAAAGAGATGGAGTACACATGGTGCAATAACAGTTCATACTCGTACCTACATTAATAACATAATCCGTCTCGCAATATAAAACAAGAGGCTTTGTTACGGGCAGGGCTATTATTATTGATACCATTTCCCTTTGTTAGGCAACTAGCGCCAGTAGGCACATGCTGAACTCCTAATCGAAACAATTATCTAACGCAACAACAATACCTGCCTGGAGTAACCATCTTCAGCATCGAGCTACAGATGTGATTAATGACCCAACATAGATGAAGAAGAATATGGAAGTCTCGGCATTTACGGGGATTACGACCGTCAGGCTAGTTTAGTGATCACTTTACACACGTGTAACTGTAAATCCCTAAAATACTCACCAAGTCCTACTAAATTTCATTTTTAAATCGAGCCTGCGATATGTGCAATGTAATGCTTAGTGAAATAGACATCAATAATGTTTCTTTTAATACGTTTAAGAGAAATATTGTTGATGTCTCTTTGACTAGTTGATAAAGAAAATTTCTATTTTTTGATAAAAACATGTAATTCAAGTTTATTATATAGTTATACTTTTATGTACAAGACAGTTTCTTTTGGATTACTTAAGTGAAAACCTCTAATTGGTATGTTATTTTTTAAATTTTATAATATTATGTTATTTTTGTTAAATATTCTGTTTGTTTTCCAATAAATATACATCCTCTAATTCTACCCGTGATTGACAACCACACTACTCAAATTCATGGAACTTCTAATTATATTGATTTTCAATTTTTGGGTAATTTATCCTAAATATATTTATATATACTAAAACTTTGAGTGTGTGTCCAAATACTTGTTCACAAATCTGGATTTATCTCCGGATTATCTCCAATTAAGATTGATAATCTCCAATTAGTAGTTTTTCTGCTTAATAAAAAGCTTCTCTCATCTCATCATAGATGTGTCAAGTGAAATTCTAGAATCAAATCAATATATTTATTGTAACTGCAGACAGTTGGTAGTATTCCATATTGAATTGTTGGGTAATATATCCAAAATTAAACACGGTTATTGGATTGAATTCTACTTTTATTTACATAAATATTATAATATGTGACGCCTTTCGTGTTATTAAGACATTGTCAAAAACTCACTTGGGTGTTTGATAATGTCATAATAAGACGAAACGCGTCACATATTATCATATATATGTAAATAGAAGTAGAATTCAATCCAATAACCGTGTTTAATTTTGGATATATTACCCAACAATTCAATATGGAATACTACCAACTGTCTGCAGTTACAATAAATATATTGATTTGATTCTAGAATTTCACTTGACACATCTATGATGAGATGAGAGAAGCTTTTTATTAAGCAGAAAAACTACTAATTGGAGATTATAAATCTTAATTGGAGATAATCCGGAGATAAATCCAGATTTGTGAACAAGTATTTGGACACACACTCAAAGTTTTAGTATATATAAATATATATATATATTTTTGTGTATGATCCTATTATTATCGAGAATTTTTCTTTTAATACGTTTAAGAGAAATATTATTCATATCACTTGAAAATTTCTATTATTTTATAAGAAAAATTCTATTATTTTATAAAAACATGTAATATTTGTTTATTATATAAGTAGTTATACTATCTACATGATAGTTTATTTTAATTTTTAGATTACTGAAGTGAAAACCTCTTATTGGAATGTTATTTTTTAAATTTTATTACATTATGTTATTTTTGTTAAATATTCTGTTGGTTTTCTAATAAATCAATAAATAAATTATCCAAGTCATAAGTGCCCTTGAGGTAGTATTTTACGAAAATGGTGCTATACAAATTATCCAAATTATTTTTTTTATTATTCCTAGACTTCAATATTATTTGGTTACCAGATTACCATGTTATTTGGACTTCTCGCTTGCTGTCGCTTGTGTTAGTTGCAGCTCGTTGTATGGGCTTGCAAACCTATGAACAATATGGGGAATGCTTCGAGAATTGAGTCAATGGTTGTAGGTAACGGAATAATCTGCACACGCCGGGAGCAGTTTCCACAATGGACCAATTGTTTCTTCTTGATTTATCATCTAACGCGAGTGGGATGGAATCCATTGTGAGCTCTGAGCGCAGAATACACTGCGCGGTGAACAGAACGCAACTACTTGGGATGATGAAGAGCTTTGTTTCAGCCTTCGTATTCAGATGATATTGCGAAATTAATTGTACGTTCCCCTGTCAAATCTCGAAATTAAAAACCGAAAAAAAAACTTGGAATCCTTCAACGAGATACTCGTCTATATTGATATCTGTGTATCTGTGTATCCAAATACTTGTTCACAAATCTGGATTATCTCCAATTATAGGAGTTATTTTCATATTCATATTTTTTGACGTCTCATCAAAGATGAAGAAGAATATGGAAGTCTGAGCATTTACAGGGCTGTAATATTTATAGTGAACATCACAATAAATATTTAATTATAACTTTATGAAGACTTTATCAAGTTTTGATAAAGAGGCGGTAAGCTTCGAAACTGGTAGACATTATAATTAAGTTAAAATAAAATATTTATAGTGATTTTAAAACTAAGTTACATTTTAATTGTTGATTGTTTATGGTTGAAATTACTGTTAATTGTGAGCGTGAGGTGATTTTTCACGAAAAGCACAATTTTCAAACTATGAAAGAAAAACGAGGATTAATAAAACAATCACAGTAATTCATATGGAATTCTAGATGATCTCAGAAATTTATGTAAAATATTCAAGAGGTCATGTAGCATTTAGAACTCTAAACTAGGTTCTAGGTACCTTCGGCTATTCTCAGTTGGCGATTGTTCCAAACTCGTGATCTTCGAGTGCTCTCTCAGAAGCTGCGAACGTTACAAAATCCCATTCAATCCGAATTTTAATTACACTGTTAGGAAACTGGCGTCCTTACCGACTCCAAATGCCAAGTGACCGAGAACCTCAATGCGAATGGGCGTTCCTCAAATTGGAAAAGACACACAGATAATAACAACATGGGCCATTGTTTATTAGCTTCGGTTGGTGGTACAAAGCAAAGCACCTGCGGTCAGCCGAGCTGTTTTCCTATCGACGGCTAAAGGTTAAACGAAAATGTCCAATACTACTCCAAGCATTGTTTAGACATTGCTCAAAGAATCGCACAGTCACTTCTAGTACGAATATAAATCAATTTGGCTGGAGAAAGTTTACTCACGCAAACGCAATGTGCGACAGCAAATGTAATTTTGTAGCATTTATTCAGTTCATTATAATTTCGCTTTATAAGCTTTCATACTAGTAGAACAAAGTATTAACCGAGGTCCTTTACTTATCGTTCATCAAGATTGGTTAACAAGATAAAGCTTGTCAGGAGTTTGGTCCACTCCGTTTTTCTCTATGCTGCTGAAACATGGACCATTAAAGGAGCAGTATTATTATAAAACCATATCCGCTCCCTTTGTGGAGCATATGAAGTCCACAAACTGTCGAGAACTTCTTCGAAAATACTGACGAGAACTGCCGACGAATTGTCAGCAGTGGTCGTCCTGGGTGGCGCGAATCTGATGTATGCGGAGTACATGACCTAGCCGACTAAGATTTGCTGCGTCCTACGCCTTATCTCTTTACTTCACACAAAGGCAAACCACCGCATGCCTAAAATTATTCGTAGATAACACGCCATTTACCCAAAAAGGTAAGCAGATAGGATGGAAGGCCATACTTTTATGTCCTGATACACACTCCCAGCTTCCTTATCATCCATACATCCAGTCATCACACCCTCTGATTACGCAGACTTTTGAAACCACCAGATTTTAGGTTCTGATTGATCTGGTCGTCAAGTCTTTTTCAGCCGTCCTCGATTCGTTTCGCCAAATATACTTTCTTAGTCATTCTCTCAAAAAAGATACTGCGTCAAATGACAAATGAGTCAGGCGTAAAAACACAAATTTCTCACGTGTTTTTTACTGCCTTTCAGAGTATGGGTTCGTGCAAACTGATTTACGCCGCACTTATTCACAGCATATACGCTCCGTACTGGAACATTGTATGGAGGCAGCTCGTACCAGTATGTGCCGCCTGCGTTATTGACCAATATAATAAATTGGCCGTAGCACTTCTCTATGGGTGGAGTGGTTAGATGGGCCAGTGCTTTATACCGAACGAGGCACGCCCCCCGCAGATATCATCGCGAGAGACTTATTCTCACAATTCCTGGCAAGTGACTGCATAGGTGAAATATCGGTCTAAGCGACGCTCAAACGTATCCAAAGGTGAAATACTACGCAAAAAATCATTGATTTAAAGTACTCTCCTTATCATTCATCGTTCGCTTTATGTTATACCACTTTTATAAAAGTGGTATTACACAAAATGAACGATGAATGATAAGGAGAGTGTTTTGGTAATAAATCACTCCCCTTACCACAAAGTTATCAATGCTTCTAGTATACAAAATACACATTCTATTTTGTACATTTTTGACATCTCAACAAAGATGGTGAATATTCATGTGGTTAATAATATGGAAGTCTGGGCATTTACAGGGTTTATGACCGTCATATGTTTGTTTAAGTGATCAGTTCTACCTATAATTGAAAACCACACTACTCAAATTTTTGGAACTCCTAGATATATTGATCGAACTCGTACACACAACACGTGAGTTCGCAACAGCCATTTTGTTGGTATAGGGAAAGCTTTCATTCAACAGACTATTTTTTTGTACGTAAATGACGAATCCTGGATACAATTCACTTACCGTAAAGTGGGTATACTTTGCACCATGGGTGATACTTTGCACCACCTTCTGTAAAGATATTGTAGAGCTGGTCATCTCTGATACATGTCATTTTTCATTCTACTTTCTATTGTTTCTGATAGATGGCACTTCAATCTACTTTTTAGTTTACAGAAGTAACAGTCGGTCGCTATTGCTTCAATGCGTTTTTCCTGTCCGAACGTAAAGAAAGTTTTCTGTCTGAAAATTGTGTCCGAAAAAATCCAGTGGAATCAGTATACTGAAACTAGTTACAACAAGTGAGTGGTCTCTAAATCGTAGGTAGATAGGCCCTGTTTTTCTCAAATGCTGTATTTTTTAGTTACATTGTCAAGTTTATGTAAAAATAATATTTTTTTAAGAACGGACTTGTATTGAC
Source organism: Brachycentrus maculatus (assembly GCF_059751285.1). NCBI lineage: Eukaryota > Metazoa > Arthropoda > Insecta > Trichoptera > Brachycentridae > Brachycentrus > Brachycentrus maculatus. Next base: position 2,022,159 of record NW_028280859.1, read on the forward strand.
CACATTTGGGGTAACATTGCACCAAGTGCAAAGTATCCACAAAAGGCCATAGTTAGTTAATTTGATGAAAAGTCTTAAAACGGCTAATACAACTTGACATGTTTGCTAAATAGGTTTTGTGTACTTTCTTAATTTCTGATGGATTATTTTTTTCAAAAATGTCAAGAACACACAAACAGCGGCCTTATGCCAGACGATACTGCGATTTTACACCGAAGAGAGTGGAGCAGTGTTTGGAGGCCATTCGAAATGGTACAATCAGTCAAAGAAAGGCTAAAGAAAATTTCAAAATCCCCAGAAGGACGATTAACTATAAGCTCAAAGGTCAGCACACAAAACCTGTGCGAAAACCTCCGATATGTGACAAGGGCGAAGAGCAATCCTTCGTAAACTGCATAGTAGACATGAGTGAGTACGGTTTCCCAGTGAGTGTTTTTAACATTCGCTACATTCTAATAGCCTATTTGGATAGATTTGGCAGAAGAGTACGAATATTAAAGAACAACGTACCAGGCTCTGAATGGATAAGATCATTTTTGCAAAGACATAAAACCTTGACTGTTGCTAAAACTAGTCAGTTGCTTAATCGGTTGCCATTAAAAGCATATGACGATGACGAGCGCCAGAGTTTTCAACAGTTTTTGGAAGAAAACAGATTCAACCCAAAGAATTCAGTCTTAAAACGCAGGAAAACGATACCGATAGAACCAGGTAAGAGCATTGCTCACGATCCAAATGTCGAAATGAACGTTGACGAGACACAAATGCTACCTGAACCAACTACATCAATGATCCCACCTTCCGCATCGAAACTTCCAGCATGTCTAGCATTAACTGATTATAGTTCACACGGAAGCTTTGAGGAAGAGGGAGAAGAACAAAAACGATGACTGAAACCAGTTATCGTATTTGTTCTTCCGTTTCATTAAGACCAGTAAAAAAGAAGGTGGGAGAATATGTCGTATTTCATTATGAAGGAGAAAAATTTCCGGGACAGATTTTGGAAATAAAGAAAGACAGAGCTGTTAAATCCATGCAGGAGAGTCTCAAATCGTGGATGTGGCCGATGAAGGATGACTTTCTTCAATATTCTTGGAAGGATGTAGCGGGTTCCATAAAAGAACCGAAAATGCAATCCAAAAGAGGTTTCTTTACCGTCCCGGAACTTGACCATATTTAGACCTAATTTAATTTTAATTCCTATTACCTATGTAGTACGATATGTTTTAATATCCACCTTTTATTTTATATAATTTGAAACCTTCAGTATTGAAAAAAAAAAACATTTTTGTTAGATTTTTCAATATTTAAAAAAAAAAAAATCTATCAAGTGTCTTATTTTTCTATAATTATACAATATTATAATCTGCATTTAGTGAACTGTGAGCCAAAACCCTTCATAAGGTCCAACAAAACTTGTAGGATAGCCTTTACTTTGCATCAATTTGGATTCTTGTACGAAAAGTGTAGAGAAAATATCATGGTGCAAAGTTGTACTTTACCCCGGGATACTTTGCACCAAAATATAAATATAAAAAAAAATACAGGCAAAATAGATAAAAATTTAAAAACGTATCAGACATGTTACAGGTATATGTGTTATTACATTGCAATAGTTGAAACCTCAGAAACAGTAAAAAACCTGATCTGAATAGACAATTTTTTGAAAAATTGCAGCATTTTGGTGCAATGTATACCCACTTTACGGTACTTGAGAACCGCCTGATTTATTTTGTTTCTTCAAAATACAAATACATGAACATATATTGTCCAATTAATTAATCTTGACTGAAATGTGATCTCTCATATAAATGTGCGACAAAAGATTGTATGATAGATGTTCGAACGCTGATATAAGGAAAGGATGCTAGGGTGAGATAAGCATTAGTTATACAACTAAGAAAAGTGCGTAGAAATAGTTTGAGCGTATGAAGAAAGAACAGCATAATAAATGCCAAATGTAGGGAATAGGAGCAGACGAAGACAGAGAAAAACTGGGCATGATCAAGTATTTCAAATACTTGAATGTGGTGAGGTCACGAGTCATGTGAAGAAAGGAAAGAAAAACAAATTTATCAGGGGAATGTGGTTGGTAATAGAAACAGCGGAAGACCGATGAAAACTTGGCGTGATTAAGTATTTCAAATACTTGAAAGTGTTCAGGTCAGCAGACGGAAAAATCGGCGGATATGTATGAGGAAATGCATGAATGTGGATGAAGCGAAGATTGCTTTGCAAAGACATATTGGTGAGGGGTTGTCTTATCTCTGCCTACCCTTGAGAAGAAGTGGCAAGATGGTTAGTTAATCAGCTAATTAGAAACGACGATTCTTGAGCAAAAAAATAAAAATGACAAAACTTGCATCGGCGCAGAGGTCCCATAAAAAGTGTTATGGGAAACCCTGTAATACAAGATGATATCACAGCAGCGTCTCCTTCATTGCTTATTGCGGTCAATGCATGAACTGAAATTATGGTCTACGTTTGACTTTGTCCAACCAAAACACGTTTACATAATTGTGATAACGCAATATACAATATAACATTATATCTATTCATAATCAACTTTTTTTATTACCGCCATCTTGGGTAATTAATATTTTTTCTAGCATTACCGATACATCTTTTTTACGATGTAAGAATACAACGTTTTAATTTGTAAGGATGATATTTGATTGCTTTAACAAAAATTGGTTGGTTAGAAGATATTTCTTCTTAGTAATAGGCCCGCCAATGTACGTATATTTAAAATAAATACTTTTACTTCGTAAAATCAATTGTGATGCGTGATGCATGCATTTCCCTTCATTTTTAAACCATTCTACGTAAAATGTTTTTAAAATCATGTAATTCAATATTAAAATCAAATACTGATTTTTAGAGTCTTCTTCTTCAATCCCTCATCCGTACCCGATGATGCATAGGGCACTGCATCGTATAAACGCAGTGTTATCTTGATCGTGCTAACCATTACACTACGGAAGCGGACAAGAGTCTACTAAGTAGTATTTTTTTAATATTTAAAAGAAAATAGATAAAGTAACGATAGTTTCACCTTCTTAGGGCATTATAGAACTACAGAGGTTTGATTTTCAAATTTAAAATATAAATTATGTTACAAAATGAACTCTAAATCAATAAATGAAATGTTACAACGTTTTGAGTGTGTCCAAATACTTGTTCACAAATCTGGATTACCTCCAATCAGGTGTTATTTTTTATATTATTTTTTGATATTTCAACATAGATAAAGAAGAATATGGAAGTCTGGGCATATACACGGCTTACGACCGTCATAAACTTGGTAAAATAAATATTATAAAAATAACTCCCAATTGTACAGAATCCAGAAATGTAAAAAAATATTTATTTTAACTCAAAATGTTGTAGATAAATCAACTAGTCAAATTATAGCTTAAATTGATTGAAAATTATGTTTTCAAGCGTTTCTGAAGTATGTGAATATAATCCAGGTATTGGACCTCACATACAAATAGAAAGAGTCTTAATAATTGCCCAGATTTCCATTTTATTCTTCATCTATTTTGATATGTCAAAATATGCAAAGATTATTTATTTATTTATTACTAAGATCGTGTCATGCTTTTCTCGGTCTTCCTCTGCTCCTTTTTCTACTTACATTCGCCTCGTAAATTTGTTTTACCGTTCTTTCCTCGCTCATTCGTTCTACATGTCCAAACCATTTCATCACACCTTTCTTAATTTTATCGATAATGCTGATCTCAGCTATGCATTCCTTCCTTATTTCACTATTCGCACATCTATCACACATCGTTTTGTCGCACATTATTCTGAGAGATCGCATTTCGACTACGTTCAGTCTACTCAGTCGATCAGGTGTGCCAAATACTTGAAAGTGGTCAGGTTAAGAGTCGAAACAATCGGCGGGTATATATCGTATCGGGTATATATGTTTTTTCGCACATCTATCATACATCGTTTTGTCGCACATTCTTCTGAGAGATCGCATTTCGACTGCATTTAGTCTACTCAGTCGATCAGGTATGACAAATACTTGAAAGTGGTCAGGTTAGGAGTCGTAACAATCGGCGGGTATGTTATGAGAAGATGTATGAACGTGGAAGTGGCGAAGAATATTTGCAAAGACAGAGTGGTGTGGCGTTCTATTCTATCTGCCTATCCCTGCAGGGAAGCGGCGTGATGGTTAGTTAGTTAGTTAGTTTTTTATTAGTAAGAGAAAACTGCATCGGCGCAGTGTCCAGCTCGTTATTTAGTATGTGTCCCGCCCCTACCGAGATAAAATCGCGCGAGTTGTGGCGCACACATCCTCCTTGCATTCCTCCCATACAAGCGCATCACTACACGCGACCCCGCTCTCTGCTGTCAACTGACCCCGACTATACGCTCATTCCTGACTACCCTACAACTTATACCGATAGTGCAACATATTCAATAAGAAATCATGCCTAAAGTCACTTCATGCAACAACAAAATGCTATTATAATTAGATTATACCCCAATGGTGCATAGGGCACTGCGTCATATAAACGCAGTGTTATCTTGATCGTTTATACATGAAGGAAAGGTGATCAGCCCTCCGATTCTGGTACCGGTCCAGGGTAATATTGAATAAATATTACAGTCAAAAAATCACTAAGATTTATTTTACCCCCCTTGGGAATCGAACCCGGGACCTCAAGAACGGTAGCCGAGCGTGCTGACCATTACACTACGGAGGCGGACAAAATTCTCACATTAGATTAGATAATTAAATTGATAAAGGCACATTCGATTAATATATGCAAAATATTCACATTATTCATATTCATATTATGGATGCTTATTAGTTGTAACTAACAGAACCGTTGAACAGTTGATGGAATTTAAGTATCTTGGAGTTGACATTAGTAGCTACGGTGATCTCTATGGTGAGACTCTAAAACAAATCAACAAGGCTGTAGCTTATCCGGATACTTTAGAAGTTCTGTTTGGAGGAACAAACACCGCAGGGGTAGGCAGAGAGAATAGATCGCCACACCACTCTGTCTTTGCAAACATTCTTCACCTCTTCTACGTTCGTGCATCTCCTCATACATACCCGCCGATATGGTTTGAATATAGTTTTGGTACAATAATTTAAATAAATATATTCATATAAACTTTTGTTATATTACAAATCAATATATCATTATACAATGATTAAATATCGTAAAAATATTTGCCAATAAATGGGTATAAGTATTCCATAAATCAATTAAGCACTTTTTTCTGGGGTGGAAATATGTTTGGCACGTATTTGCAAGTTTTGTGGAAATCAATAAAGTTTCCCTAGTTGATAAACCTTGTTAAGGGGTTGGTCCACGAAACAAAAAAGGTCAATCAAGTTCCACAAAGACAGAGCACACGTCCACAACGTGTTAAGTGGCATCGCACACCCCTGAGTGGTCATTTCTCCAGGGCTGTCACAAATATGTATAAGGAACTCAAATAATAACATTTAAAATATAAACATTTTTTAAAAATGTTTATGTTTTGAATAAGAGAAAACACGTGAACTGCCACTGCGTAGTAAAAATTAATAAAATGTTCATTCATTCATTCGAACCCTTGTCCGCATCCCAATGATGCATAGGGCACTGCATCATATAAACGCACTGTTATCTTGATCGTAAACACCATGAAGGAAAGATTTTTCTTTATCTTTGTTGAGATGGAAAAAAAATAACATTTTTATTTATAAATAAATAAATAATAAAAACCCTTACCGCACCCCAATGGTGCATAGGGCACTGCATCATATAAACGCACTGTTATCTTGATCGTTAACACATGAAGGAAAAGTGATCACCCCTCTGCTTCAGGTACCAACCAGTCCAGGGTAATATTGAATAAATATTACCGTGAAAAAATCACTTATATTTATTTGTTCCCCCTGGGAATTGAAACCGGGACCTCCAGAACGGTAGCCGAACGTGCTGACCATTACACTACGCAGGCGGACGTGCACAGGTGATATGTATTTTGTATAATAAATGAAAATGTGGTTTAAAAACAACATATAATATTAATATTCCTAAATGTTGCTTTTATTGACCATATTTAAAATTGAAATGCTAGAATTTGTCATGTTAACTCTGGTAAGTATCTGAAAATGAGAAAAAAATGTTAATAGAATTCAATTGGATTTTTCAAATTTCACTCTAGGTATTTCTTTCTTAAAATCCATTGATACACGTGTTTTGATGTATCTCGTATTATTATTATCCATCGTACGGGTTCCATAATGATGCAGAATGCATCGAACCACATGTCTCAATAAATTTTACGAAAAGTGGTATTTATCAAGTAACATTTAATAAAAAATGCATATACATATCGGCTGTCCAAATTTAAAACACAGTAAGGGACATTTTTTTGTAGTAGGTTTTTTTTTGCATTTTTGGACTGAGTAGAGTCTACTTACTCCATAAATGCAAAAAAACCTACTACAAAAAAATGTCCCTTACTGTGTTTTAAATTTAGACAGCCGATATATTGACACGAGTTGACTGCGGAATCAATTTATGATTTTTTGTAGTTTGATTACTATGTGTGTATGTACGTAACATACATACACACATATATTACTTTTTTTTATTATTTTTCTGGGGACCCACCAAACATCCTTAAGAGTCATGTCAGTGAAGTTATTTTTTTTAATGTATAAAATATTTTTTAACATAATAATAATAAATAATAAAACCCTTATCCGCACCCCAATGGTGCATAGGGCACTGCGTCATATAAACGCAGTGTTATCTTGATCGTTTACACATGAAGGAAAGGTGATCAGCCCTCCGCTTCAAATACCAGTCCAGGGTAATATTGAATAAATATTATAGTGAAAAAATCAAAATTTGTCCGCCTCCGTAGTGTAATGGTCAGCACGTTCGGCTACCGTTCTGGAGGACCCGGGTTCGATTCCCAGGGGGGGGTAAGAATAAATATGAGTGATTTTTTCACTATAATATTTTTTAACATAATAAACGCATACACAGGTGAAAATGAAAAAAAAAACTAAATATTCAGTAATTTTTTGTTGGTTTACCCAAAACTTATCTCAATAGATTTTAATAAGAAATAGTCACTTACTAAACTAAAAATTTAAATAATGTTAAATTTATTAAATATTAATTAAGGGCAGGAATGATCATCTCGCCTTTGATAATTAATGTAAAATGCCTCGAATACAGAACTTTATGCATTATTGGGGACACATTAAAACCAGATGATAAAAAAAGATTTTCGGCAGCCCTATTTTTTGTTTTCATATGGGTCGCCAGAAGAGGCTTTGATTGCCCAGTTGTTGCCTAAGACGAGGGATGAAGCATCCTTAGATAAGTGTATAGAGTACAGAATTCACCTTACACCCTTCTGCCTGCCCACACCCCCACAATGCGAGGGGGTTGAATTAGCCCAAAGGAAGGGACGGACTTGTTCTTGTAATTAAAAAAAAATAATAATAACAAAATTAACTTTTTAATGTTCAAATTAAAGTTTTTGGGCAGCGATTCGATAATCGATGATTGGACAAGACAAGGTTGAAATTTCAAGGGCACGTCACGTTTATTAGGCACATTTTGTTACATGAGTGGGGAAAAAATATAACGTAGAGAGAAGAGAAAGAGAGCTATAAATTCCGACGCAACGGATCAAAAATAGCAACGTTTCCACAATGACATATTAATAACACAAAATACGAAGTAAATAAAAAGACAAAAATAACAAAAAAGACATAACATTACGTAAACAAATTGTTAAATTTGTAGAAAAATCCCACTTCGGAATACCGCCTCAGAGACATGGTACAGATCAATATATGATAACAATATCACGACGGATATTGATCTGTACCATGTTTCTGAGGCGTATATATTAAAAAGGAAGAAGAAGAATATAATTTATTTTATGACATCTGACATTTGTAACATTATTTTTTAACATCTCATCAAAGATGACGAAGAATATGGAAGTCTAGGCATTTACGAGGCTGACGACCGTCATAAGCTGGTTTAAGTGATCATTTTACACACGTGTAACATTCACCAATTCTACCCATTATTGACAAGCGCATTACTCAAATTTTTGAATGTTCTATAAATAAATATATATATATATATATATATATATATATATATATATATATATATATATATATATATATATATATATATATATATATATATATATATATATATATATATATATATATATATATATATATATATATATATATATATATATATATATATATATATATATATATATATATATATATATATATATATATATATATATATATATACACCCACTTTACTTATTATTTACACCCAATTTATAAAGAAAAATATTACCACGTTATATATATACATGAACCAATTTTGAAACGTTGTTCTTGAATCACTAGAACTTCACTAGAGACATCTATTGGTGAGCTTTTTATTGAGCAGAAACTCTTATATAAGTACTTCTTCATCTTTGATGAGATGTCAACAAATAATATGAAAAATAACTCCTATAATTGGAGATAATCCAGATTCGTGAACAAGTATTTGGACACACTCAAAATATTGTAAATATTTTATGTGTCACTAATTTCCCCAGTTCATCCCCTATTGCGATTCCAAGTCACAGCAAGAATAAGAAAGCGACCCTCTGATGGTCTCACAAGACATCTGGAATTCGACGTGTGTCTAACGAACATTCTATCGCCGAGATAATTACACGTCTTCCATCACGCGTTCATCCCTCATCCCAACGCACCCTCATACCACCCCCACTCACCCCCCCGCCCGGTCATTATAACGACCCTGTCCCTAGACTGCCATTTATCTGACCGGACCGATAAAACAAAACATTGGAGATTACTACACTGAGCAAAGGAAGAAATCAAAAACACATTTTTCAATTTAAGAGCTACATGGTAAATACCACTATTTCTTAAAATCTATAGTAACACGTGTTTTGATGGATTCTGCATAATTTTCAACCAATTCGCTCACTCTTTTCAACAACGTCATATATCAAAAAACTTGATTTTTCAGGAGAACGTTTTTAAAGTTTAAAAATATAATACAATATATTAAAAATAAATATCAAGCCACTTATTGAACTTTTAACTGTGCAACAAATCTTTTAGGTAAAACCTGAAGATTTTTTTCTCCACTCGAAAAATATTCAGTATATTTAAAAAAATAATTAAACAATACCTTTTCTTCAAAATGCAAAAAAAACAACACTTTCTGCCCTGTAGCGGGTAAATATTTAGTTAAAAATATGCCTCTTTTGCTGGGATATAGTACATTTTTTGGGCATTCCGAAAACATGCACAACTGAAAATTGAAGACTTTTGATTTATGACGTTCTTGAAAGGGGTGAGCGACTCCCCCCGTCTTATAATAATAAAAAAATACTCTGATGACACCTCAAAATAGATGAAGAAGAATTAAGAAGTTTGAATATTTATCACTTTACACACTCGTAACAGTCACCAATTCTTTTTTAGTTTTTAGACAAGCTGAAAATGTTGCGAACAAAATACTTACATTGGATTTCTTTTGCCAACAATTTCCGAATGAAAGCCTGTTTGTTTTATCTCTTGAACTTCAGAAAATCAAATTATTCCACAGCATTTACAGCCGTCATTCAGCACTCGATGCATTCCTTCCTTACCCCCACATTCCTCCCTGAAACTCCTCGACCGTCATCCCTCGATTTCACCCCAATTCTTTCCTTTGAGTGAGCAAATACTTGAGGTCAACCAAAAGATGCACCTTGGCCTTACATCCAGTAGTTTACTTTTGTGGTTATGTGTGAAAATATTAAATAAAAGGGGACCTTTCGGTCTATCTACAGTGGTCATATGAGGATGTTTGCGTTCACTATTATGCTGAAAAAGGAACACCAGAAATATCCTGAAACATACCTCTGCATAAATAAAGACATATTTCTGCAAAAGGTATTTCAGGATATTTTTGGTGTCATTTTATTTAATTTTTATTAAGAGTGACTAACTAACTAACTAACCATCACGCCGCTTCCCCGCAGGGGTAGGCAGAGAGAAAGAGCGCCACACCACTCTGTCTTTGCAAACATTCTTCGCCTCTTCCACGTTCATGCATCTCCTCATACATACCCGCCGATAGTTACGACTCTTAACCTGACCACTTTCAAGTATTTGGCATACCTGATCGTGCCATGTTTTTCTCGGTCTTTCTCTGCTTCTTTTCCCTCCAACATTCGCCTCATAAATTTGTTTTACCGTTCTTTCCTCACTCATTCGTTCTACATGTCCAAACCATCTCAACACCCTTTTCTTAATTTTATCGATAATGCTTATCTCAGCTTTGCATTCCTTCCTTATTTCACTATTCGTACATCTATCATACATCGTTTTGTCGCACATTCTTCTGAGAGATCGCATTTCGACTGCATTCAGTCTACTTTCATCCTTCTTTTGCCAACTCCATGTTTCACTTCCATACATTAGAGTTGGAACCAGGACTCTGTTGTGCACTGCTAGTTTAGCTTCCGCTAAGAGTGGAGCCTTAATAAAAAGTTTACGAGCGATTTTAGCACTAACAAATTAAATATATTGTAATAACTGTAAATAAATAATATATTGGGACTCTTAAAAATATAGGAACTCACCAAAAATCAATAATAAAATAATAATGCACTCATAAAATAAAAAAAAAACATTTGAGTAAGTTCGGCTGTCCAAACTCAAAATACAGTTTGGGACATTTTTTGTAGTACTTTATTTTTGCATTTTTGGGCTAAGTAGATTCTACTTGTGTTTTTGTTTGGACTGCCGAGTGGTTATTGAAAAGTGATAATTTACAGCTTAATAAAAAAATACCTGTTGTTTGGGGAATGTATCACTAAATTTTGGGTGCTTTACAAAAAAATATACATACATGTTTTCTGCACCCAATGGTGCACAGGGTACTGCATCGTATTGACACAGTTTTATATTGATCGTTACTTACATGAAGGTAACGTGATCAATTCTGCGCTTTGGGTACCAGTCCAGGGTAATATTTACTAAAAAAAAATGTAAATTTAAAAAAATGTGTAAAAAGTCACTAATATTCATCTCGAACCCCCGGAGAATCGAACCCGGGGTCTCCAGCACTGTAGCGTAATGCATTGTTTTTATCTTCAATTTATCTTTACTGCGTAGTTAAAGCGTTAACTTCCTTATGGCGTCCCAGCCCCGGCGTATCGTCGAATAGACTCACACATCCTAATGAAACTGATTCGTTCCACGTGAGAACGTGGTTAAAATCTATGTAAACGCAGCTCGTTTCGTTGATTTAACGGCTTTTTGTTCCAAAGAAAATAAAATTCAATTTGGATTTAATTCAAATTTGTCAACATTTGTTTGTTTTCCTTTGTTTGAAAAACGTCTTGAAAGACAATTTTTATATATTCTACAATTAAATATTTATTTATTTTTTATTTATATTACTGACGAACACAATATCAAAAGTATTCGTTTTTTTCTCTGCAATACCAAAGAAGGAAAAAATCTTTTTAAAAGTTTTTTCCTTATGTGGTCTAATTCAAGCCTCAGGACAGAATTTATAACGCTTATATCAGGGCAGCAATTCCATACGGACGTTACAGATTCAGTAACGCAGTGTAGATAAATTAATCATTTCTTCTGGCTTTTTTCTAATGACTGGTATTTTGAAACCATTCATTGATCCGTATTATGAGGAGTTTTGTTTTTTTTTTATGAGATTTTCCGATGTAACACTTTTTATTATTATTCTTTTCTTACTTATTTTTTTCGAAGACCCACCAAGCCAACTCAGGTGACTTGTCGGTAGAGTTCTTATAGCATTATTTTTTTTTAATTGTTTTTATGCGTTTTAACATAACAAACACGCAAAAAAGTAAAAAATAATAAATAAATAAACTATTTACAATATTTTGAGTATAAATACTTGTTCACAAATCTGAATTATCTCCAATTATAGGAGTTATTTTTCATATTATATTTTGACATCTCAACATAGATTAAGAAGAATATAGAAGTCTGGGCATTTAGGGGGCTTAAAAGCTTTTTTCATCTCACCAATAGATGTCTCTAGTGATTCAAGCACTATGTTTCGAATTTTTTTTATTTTTTTATTTGTATACATTTATTTAAATCACAATTTTGACATATTTAGAACATTTTTTTGCAGAGACCCACCAAGCCACCTTGTGTATCTTGTCGGTGAAGTTCTTTTTTATATTTTTTTTTATTATTTTTCACGAATTTAACCTAGTAAACACACAAAAAAGAGAAAAAAAAATTAAAAATATAAACATTTTACAATTTTCATAAAATTAACTCTTGATCATTTACCCATTCCTTAAATTGAATCATATGTATATATAGAAGTTCCAAGAATTTGAATAGTGTGGTTGTCAATCAGAATGGTAGAATTGGTTAATGTTACACGTGTGTAAAGTGATCACTTAAACCTGCCTATGACGGTCGTAAGCTCCGTAAATCTCAAACTTCCATATTCTTCATCATCAACGTTGAGATGTTAAAAAATAATGTAAAAAAAACTATTATTCAATATTGACTGTAGGTCATTTTAATCCATTTCTTTATTTTACCTCATCATATTTTTGTTTGCCCCCTCACCTCCGCCATCAACCCTTCTTTGTGAGTGAGACAGGTGCCATAGTTGTGTACTAAACGATTTTTATACTTTTAAATAGTTTATTGGTCAACTATGAAATTCATATTGTGAACTGAATCTTATTTTAATTCAAGCCTATAGCAAGAGGATAAAAAACGTTGACCGCACCTGAAGTACCATAAGTACAGGAGTCCCCTTGTATCACGTACGAGACGACTCGGCTGTGGAGCGAAATGGCACCTGCTACCTTTTGTGATGAGACAATAATTCAACTAAATAGCACTCAAACGTCAATGTATACATCGTGACGTGTCCACCTTTACCAAGAATGTGTAAGATTTCCCAATGTGGGTGTATATATATATATATATATATATATATATATATATATATATATATATATATATATATATATATATATATATATATATATATATATATATATATATATATATATATATATATATATATATATATATATATATATATATATATATATATATATATATATATATGTATATATATATATATATATATATATATATATATATATATATATATATATATATATATATTTATATATATATATATATATATATATATATATATATATATATATATATATATATTTATATATATATATATATATATATATATACATACATATATATATATATATATATATATATATATATATATATATATATATATATATATATATATATATATATATATATATATATATATATACAGTATCTACTCAATGAATTAGGGCCACCCATTATTTTTTAGAATACTCTGAAATCTTTTGGATTATTATATTTATTTTACATAAATACTTTAAGTTTTCTATTGACATCTAATATCATGTATATTACCTTCAATAATATGTAAAATATACCTGGATTATTTAAGCCTTTACAAAATTTCAAACCCTTTTTCTGAGAAAGGTCCCTAATTAGCACAGGTAGACAGATAGTTGAATGTTCGAAAAATAGTCCTATCTCATTTATTAGTGAAGTTTCTTGAGTTCTGGTTGTTGTTTTGTTCAGAGAGGTTATATAATTATCGTGTCTTGTGAAAAAAACTTAATTTTTAATTTTAGTTCATAAAGTATAATTTTTTTTTGTAAACACAAGTGTTTTTTTTGAAAAGGACAAAATGGGAAAAAGTAAAGACATTTCTGAGGAAAAAAAGTCTAGTGTTATAATGCTACTAAAATTAGAAATACTATCTAATAGAGAAATTTCAAAAAAAGTAAACGTTTCTCGTCAAACAGTGGACAGAATATCAAAATCCATAAAAAATCAGTCACCCGCCACCAGCAATCGGCGAAAGAACTGTTGTAGGATTAGAAAAACAACACCGAGGACTGATCGAAAAATCGTTCAAAGTGCCTTAGAAAACCGTAGTGCATCAGCAAAAACATTAAAAATCAAATTGGAAGAAGAGGGTATAAATATATCGGTATCAACACTGAGGCGACGTCTTTACGAAGTAAATCTGAAATGCAGGCGCCCTGTAAAAGTACCAAAATTGACACCACGAATGAAAGCGGATCGATTAAAATGGTCCAGGCTACATCGAAATTACTCGGTAGATGATTGGAAAAAGGTATTTATTTAAATTGAATTTTCAACATATCATTTTAGTAAATAAACTTATATATTTGAATTAAACTTAAATTTTCATTATTTTTCAGGTCATCTTTAGTGATGAGTGCCGGTTAGAAGCCGTGACAGAGAGCCGTCGATTTGTCAGGAGAACACCAATGGAACGTTACAATGAGGCCTGTGTGGTAAAAGTTATCAAACACCCCCCTGCAACAATGATATGGTCATGTATTATTAACAATTTACCTGGGCCGTTGTTTTTCGTGGAAGGAACAATGAACCAAAATTCCTATAAGCAGGTCCTCGAACGAATTTTATTGCCCTTCTACCATACACTCGACCCAACAGAAGGTCCATACACCTTCATGCAGGATGGGGCACCTTGCCACCGGGCTAAATCAATAATAAAATTTTTGTCTAACAAAAATCTGCCTTTGCCCCCTGGCCTGGAAATTCTCCGGACCTTTATCCTATAGAAAACGTATGGAGCATGTTATAAAATAAGGTATACTCATTTCCAAATCCGACAGTAGACTGTCTAAAAAAAATATTCAAAAAATTTGGTCAGAAGACGAAGAAACAAAAAACATGATAAAACAGTGCATTTTAAGTATGCCAAAAAGAATTGAGGCAGTTATTTCTGCCAAAGGTGGAAATACTAAATACTAACTATATTTATATGAAAATATATGCATAATTTAAGCGTAATAAAGTGTTCATGTGTAAATAAAATCCAATGTTGTTTTATTCAAGGTTTTCTCTGAGTTATTCCTGTTTGAATTGAGAAATTGCGCGAAATTCTGCGTGGCCCTAATTCATTGAGTAGATACTGTATATATATATATATATATATATATATATATATATATATATATATATATATAAACATACATATATATATAGCTCACTCCTTTCAAGAATGTCATAAATCAAAAAACTTGCTTTTTCAGGAGAACGTTTTTAAAGTTTTAAAATATAATGCAATGTATTAAAAATAAATATCAAGCCACTTGTTGAACTCTTTACAGTACAACAGATCTTTTTAAGTGAAACCTGAAGGTTTTTTTCTCAATTTGAAAAATATTTTGAATATTTAAACAATACATTTTCTTCAAAATCCAAAAACAACACTTCTGCCCTGTAGCGGGTAAATATTAAGTTAAAAATATGCCCCTTTTGTTGGGATATATAACATTTTCTGAGCATTCCGAAAACATGCTCAACTGAAAATTTACGATATTTGATTTATGACGTTGTTGAAATGAGTGAGCGACATGCCAATTGACCCCAGATTTTGTATATAAAACAACAATAATAAAACTATTGAAAACAAATTTGTTAAGTTAGGTACCTACATACACAAATGTTTCATTTCCCATGAGTTCACGTTTAATATTGACACGAAACTATTGATATACGAAGAAAAAAATTGTGAATGTCGAGTGACTTAATGTGTTCCCACAACCTTGGCTCTACACGATTCTTAGAGGTAATCTGTAATTATACAGTTCAGCACAAATGGGATAACACATACGTGGACGAAATAAAAACATATGTAGATAGGTGACTAAATGGTAGGTGACTACAATGTATTTTTTTAAACATAAATTATTTAAAGAAATGTATCTGAATTTTTTTTGTAATTTTTTTTTTAGATTGGAGTTTCATTCGTTATTCACCTTATTCTATATTTATTCTTTTTTTCTTAATTTTAAATTCTTTCGCATTATACAAACATGACATAAATTCAAATACAAAAAAAATATGACTAGACTAGACTAACCATCACGCCGCTTCCCCGCAGGGGTAGGCAGAGAGAATAGAGCGCCACACCACTCTGTCCTTGTAAACATTCAGAAAAAAAATATGAATAAAATATAAATACAAAAAAAGATCCCACAAAGGCATGGCCTGTGTGTGGGTATACAATATAATTTAGCTCATAGTAAAGGGCACTGACAAGAATACAATAGGTATTATAAGTAGAACTATAATAAAAGTGTCAATATGTCAAAACAAAAAATACTTGACCATTAGAAAACTTTTTTTATAGTTAACCAGTGGATTTTGCTAGTTTGAAATTAAAAAAAATTACTCAAAATTGTAAGCAAAATAAACATTTATCAACAATCTATTCTTCGATATCAAGCATTGCTAAATTTGAATCCACCAACTTTGGAAGCAGTTGTCTCAGAACTTTGGCTAACTTTGTCATATTTTTAGGTTGTCTCTCCAGCATATCTGGAGACATTTCTTTTATCGTTCAAGATCCAAAACATATATCAAACTCGTGGGCAAAATAAACATTTAGCAACAATCTATTCTTCGATATCAAGCATTACCAAATTTGAAGCCATGAACTTTGGGAGCAGCGGTGTCAGAACTGTGACCTCTGCAAATAAAATGGTGCTTCCTAGTGAAGGAAAACTGTATGTTCGCAGACACGCGTAATTTATCAAGTCACGGAATTGTCAGTTATTAAACACACTGACATGACAATCGCGACCTTGTTGAAAATCTTTCCTATCTGAGGAATACTCTACTCGAATCGTTAAAATTAAGCGCTGTAGGTGCCACGGTATGTCGTGTATAAGTGAATCGAGCAATCGATCATCACTTACGACGAACTTAAGACTCAAATCATGAGTTGATTTCCTGATGATTGCAGGTTCGTCGGCGATGTCTTTTGATGATGTCACCAGTAGTTTAAAAAAAAAATTACCTATCCTTATGTCGATTTCATTGTCTCCCTGAAAAACTAACAAACCATTATGCCGCTTTCCCGTAGGGTAGGCTGAGAGAAAAGAACGCCACTCCAATGTTTGCAATGACATAATGTTATGACATTCTATTACATAGTTCCGTCTACAATTGTTACTACTGAAAATTACAAATTAACTAACTAATTACTAGGTAGGCTGAGAGAATAAAACGCCACACCAATTTGTCTATGCAAACATTCTTCATCTCGTCCACATTTATGCATCTCATCATACGTACCCGCCGATTATTCCGACTCCTGACCTGACCATTTTCAAAAACACATTTGAAATATTTGATCATGCCAATTTATCCTCGGTCTTTCTCTGCTTCTAAAAACAACTATATTCGTCTCAAAAATTTGTATAACTATCCTTTCTTACCTCGTACGATATGCCCAAACCATATCAACACACCTTTCTAAATTTTATTGATAACACTTATCTCAGCCTCGCATTCTTTCCCTATATCACCATTCAAACATCTGTCATACATCTTTTTGCCACACACCCTCTAAGAGATCGTATTTCGACTCCATTTAGTCTACTTTCGTTCTTCTTTTGGGAAAACTTGAGATGGTATTTCAAATACTTAAGTGTGGTCAGGTTAGGAATAATCGAAGGGTAAATACGAGGGAGATGCATAAATATGGAAGAAGTGATGATTGTTTCATTTCTTTTCTCTCTGTCTATCCCTACAGGAAGCGGCGTTATGGTTACATAAATGTTTTTAAAATTAATATTACACTACTATAGTGGAAAGCGCAACTACGATACCTTAACAGGTAATGTGGCATAAAATCATGGACGATTATCTCGTTGAAGGATTCAAACATTTGCCGCAAAGACCGGAAATGCGGTCTTTTCGACGACAAGCTACCGATCGAGGGTTAACACCAATGAACTTGTACCGAGGTATTAGCATAATTGACGCTTCATTCAGATAATAACCTATGTGTGATGATAACCCCCAACCTTCAACACGCCAAGACCTATTGAATACCTGTTCGTATAATTTGACTTACAATGTTGTTACAGTACGTTCTACCGTACTGTAAATTAAATACCGGCTGTAAATTTAACCAGTGATCTTTTTACATGCACTGTGGTAATTGACCGGTAAAGGGGGTAATTAGAACACTCGAAGGATGTCATTAAAACTGAGCTTCGTGATAGGACGTGTTTGAATCTAAAGTGCTTACTTTTACACGAACAATTACATAATATGACAATTATATTGAAACGTGGTTTTACAATAAGTTAGTGGAGATAAAACAATTGAATGACGGGTTGTCATAATAAAACATTGAATTATGTATGTGAAGTAAATGAACTATTTTAGATTTTTTATTGATATTTTAACATAGATGAAGAAGATTATAGAAGTCGTAATTTTACAGGGTATATAAATATATATAAACATTTTTAAATGCTATGGCAGCGCCATCTATTGAAATTAATAGCAATATGCGTAATATGAAAAATTGCTTGAGGCGGACAGCATGCTTCTTGACAGCAGCTGACACTCAGATTTTTTTTTTTTTTAATATTTTTATCGCTTCACAAGCATTATGAAATATATTTGAAATGTGTTTTTTTTTCTATTTTCTGTCTCTTCCATATATCAAGAGTGAGCCACAACACTGTGTGGCTGGGTACAACTAGTAAATTTAAAAAAAAAAAATATCACATAGGTATTGAATAAATAAATTGTTTACATTTTTATTAATATATTAATAATAATAATATTAAAACCCTTATCCGCACCCCAATGGTGCATAGGGCACTGCGTCATATAAACGCAGTGTTTGTTATCTTGATCGTTTTACACATGAAGGAAAGGTGACTAGCCCTCCGCTTCAAGTACCAGCCCAGGGTAATATTGAATAAATATTACAATGAAAAATCACTCATATTTATTCTTACCCCCCCCTGGGAATCGAACCCGGGTCCTCCAGAACGGTAGCCGAGCGTGCTGACCATAACACTGCGGAGGCGGACAAATTATTATTATTAATATATTAATAGAGTATATCCCCACCCTAATTTTATTTGTGTTGTGTGAATGTCATTCAGTAAGGGTGAAGTGCTTATTAATGTTTGTGTGACACCTGACTGTAATATAATAATAATAAAAAATCCATCATTAAAATATTCTCAACTTCTATTGTCATCTACTGTCGCCAAATATCTTAGATTGTTGGGGTGGTTTATAAATTAATAAGGTGGAGCACCTACCCTGGTCAGCAACCAGCTACCCTTCACACGAGTTGTAGTATTCAGTGTAAGACGGCGCGATCTCTCAGACGCATAGTGACTATGAATCTTCGAGAGGTTCAGATAACTTATCCCCACTCCGAGAGAAACAAATCAAGAAAGCCAGTTTTTCAACTGCGCGTATAATCAAAATAAAAAATAACTAACTAACTAACCATCACAGGGATAGGCAGAGATAATAGAATGCCATAGCAATCTGTTTTTGAAAACAATTCAATTCAATTTATTTATTTTCAATTTACACATACATTACAAACTAAAAAAAACTAAAGCGTATACATTGAAATAAAATATATGCAAGAACTATTGCTAAAGGTGTAGAAGAATCCCGGTTCGGAAAACTCCTTCAGACACATGGAACAGATCATCCTATGAGATATTGTTTAACATAGCGGTAGCTCTTCCTAAAGGCATAACCATCGGCAGGTTGGTCCTATGTATAGGAATGTGAAACAATCTATGCCGACGCTGTCTTAGGTAACTATCAGGAACATACATACCAATGTTCCGGATAATTTCAGAATTATCGATCATACCGTGCAACAATCTTCGCTTCTTCCACATTCATGCATCTCCTCACGATTATTTTCGAATAACTCCTGGCCTGACCACACCCTATTAGCGAAAGCTAAACTGGCAGCACATAGCTGAGACATCGTTCCAACCCTAATATGCGAAAGTCAAGCATGGAGTTGGCAAAAGAAGGATGAACGTAGGCTGAATGCAGTCGACATGTATTTTCTCAGACGAATGTGCGGCAAAACGTTTTATGATGTTCAAATGGTGATTTGCGGTAAAACGTTTTATAAAAAAGAATGCAAGGCTGCGATAAGCATTATCGATAAAAATTAAACAATTGTTTTGATATGGTTTGGGCATGTGAACTCAATGAGGTTAAAGATAATATTATAACAAATTTACCAGGCGAAAGTAGTTGATGATAGAAGCAAAAGAACACTGAGGAAAATTTGGGACGATTAAGTATATATATGTATGTCCAATGGATAGAAGAGATCAGTCGGAAAATCAACCGGACATACGTATGTATATATGAACAGATATAATTTTTTCACATCTCATCAAAGATGAAGAAGAATATGCAAGTCTGGACATTTACGAGGCTGAAGACCGTTTGGTCAGCCCCGTAAATGCCCAGACTTCCATATTCTTCTTCATCTTTGATGAGATGTCAAAAAATAATATGAATATAACTCCTGTAGTTGGAGATAATCGAGATTTTGTGAACAAGTATTTGGACACACTCAAAATGTTGTATGTGAAGAGATACATGAATGAAAAGGCGAAGATTGTTTGCAAAGGCAGATTGAAGTGGCGTTGTGTTTTCTCTGCTTACCCCTATAGAAAACGGCGTGATGATAGTAATTATTGTATGTAGTAGTATAATTATGAATGGAGTTTGAAAAACTGACCTCGGGATAAGGTTCAAGTGTCAGTACGTGCCGGAAATGCAAGGTGCGCTGTTGGCGGTAACCGGGGAACCGGAAATAAAGCGCACTTGCAATGCAGGCCCTTTATTTTAAAATTCCGAATGTGTTATCTTATAGGAGAAACGAATTCTTGCCAAAATAGGACTGGCGCTACCGAGCACAATTACTTTTAACTTAAATTATTTATTGATTCGGCATTAAGACCCAGTATTTGTTAAGTCGCAACTTAATTTTCTCTAAATCCAGGTAATATTTTAAGTAATTTATCGTTTTTCTTAAAATACCGTTTTTGCAGAAAGGAGAGTGAATGCTGGGAACAGAGTGAATGGTGCACTAAAATCAGTTTTAGCAAATAAAAATCTATCAGCGGAAGCTAAACTGGCAGTACACAATGGAGTTCTGGTTCCAACCCTTATGTATGGAAGCGAAGCATGGAGTCGAAATGCGATCCCTCAGACGAATGTGTGGCAAAACGATGTTTGATAGATGTTCGAATGATGAAATAAGGAAAGAATGTAAGGCTGAGATAAGCATTATCGATAAAATTAAGAAAGGTGTGTTGAGATGGTTTGGACATGTGGAGCGTATGAGTGAAGAAAGAACGTTTGAACAAATTTATGAGGCGAATGTGGTTGGAAAAAGAAGCAGAGGACGACCGAGGAAAACTTGGCACAATCAGGTTTGTCAAATACTTGAAAGCGGCCGGGTCAGGAGTCGTAATAATCGTCGGGTATGTATGAGGAGATGCATGAATGTAGAAGAGGCAAAGAATGTTTGCAAAGACAGAGTGGTGTGGCGTTTCGATTCTCTCTGCCTACCCCTGCGGGGAAGCGGCGTGATGGTTAGTTAGTTAGTTAGTTTAAAATAAGTAAATGGTAAGAAATTCATTTTTTTCTTTATATATTCTAAAAAACAAACCAAAATATCCAATATCCATTCATTAAAAAAATTGGGCGTGAAGAGACATGTGACCTCTGTGTGGAACGAATACAACTTAACGAATGCTCATTATGTTGTTGTTAACGAATTTTAATTATTTTAAAATTTAAATACTTCTATAATACCACAAGCTATTCACAATTTATAAAATTTAGAAAACCATACAATTTCAATTCTGATAAAACATTAATTAATAATATGCTTTTCCAAAATACGTCACCATTATTATCTATGTTCCTATTACAAAAAGACCCACCCCTTAACCCCCTTCCCTTCACTTATAGCCCCATCCAATACTGTATATACGTGAATAATAATTTTAAAATGCTTGTTAGTTTAAGAAGTCACCCATCAATAAAAAAAACAACTGTAGTTTCTGAATTTAGTCGTGTGTAATAAAATAAAACTCTAAAACTGGTATTATATAAGTGTTTTCTTTAAATAATTAACTTTTCTAGTTATTTTACTACTAATAAAATATTGCTGACTTCATTGAAGACCCTATGCATTTTACATATTTAGGTTTTTGCTCATGAGTGGATGCGCAGGTGTGATCAAGATAACACTGCGTTTATATGATGCAGTGTCCTATGAACCATCGGTTGCGGATGAGGGTTTGAAGAGTAAGAATTCATGGGATGCTATCAACATTCTTGTTTATTCTATGAGATTATGTTTTACAAAATACTAAGTACGTCAATATTTTCATACCATATTCTATAAAACCTATGTGATATCGAATCAAACCACATAATATTATGAGGGTAAATTTAACCCCTGTTTACGAAGGACCTCTATTAATCTTGGTGGTCCAGTGGCAGAGGTTCGTGACTTATGTCGAGGTCACGGGCTCGGCTCCGGGTTATGACGATTCAGTAAGTGGGCCATTTATTTCAGTTAGCAATCTTCCTGAAAGCCCTCTTGCGGATTACGGGGGTGTCTTTTCGTCCTTTCGTGAGAATTTATGGATACCATGAAGGATTCACCATGATTTTACGAGTCGGGTCTCAATAAATGTGAATAGTATATATCCTTTTGATTGGTAGAACATTTTCATAAAAACGAGTAGAAAAATCAATAGTTACGCTAAAACATTATACGGAAATTTGTAAAATTCTATATTTTGTAAGATTTAGGTTTTTTACTTTCATTAATTGATTCAGAAGTCGTTTTGTGGTTAAATCTTTATTTACAACATTTTGAGTGTGTCCAAATACTTCACAAAATCTGGATTATCTCCAATTACAGGAGTTATTTTCACATTATTTTTTGACATTTCATCAAAGATGAAGAAGAATATGGAGGTCTGGGCATTTACGGGGCTGAAGACCGTCATAGGCTGGTTTGAGTGGTCACTTTACACACGTGTAACATTCACCAATTCTACCTATTATTGACAAACACACTACTCAAATTCTTGGACGTTATATATATATGAACCAATTTTGACACATTGTTCTTGAATCACTAGAACTTCACTTGAGACATCTTTTGGTGAGATGAAATTAAGCTTTTCGTTGAGCAAAAACTCTTATTAGTTTTTATTAGTATGTGAAGTCCGAATCCTAGATTATGAGATGTCAAAAAATAATGTGAACTCTTTATTTAATTGATCCTTATTCAATTTAAGTTTAAGATATTGTGTCGGCACCCACAAAAATAAAAATAATACTCAAGTGGTAAAAAACAAGTGATTTCTTAAAATCTATTGAGATACGTGTTTAGATGCATTCTGCATCATTTTCAAAAACCGAAATAGAAAAACGGTGTTTGAAAACGATGCGGAATGCTCAAAACACGTTTCACAATAGATTTTAAGGAATAATGGTAATTACCAAGTAAAACATAAATTAAACGTTTCAGTTTTGTACTGTCATTTCTCGATGACTAACTAACTAACTTCGCGCAGCAAGAATAAACCGCCACACCACTCTGTCTTTGCAAACATTATTCTCCTCTTTCACATTTATGCATGTCCTCATACATACCCAGCGATTATTTGACTGAAAAGTGAAGATATCAATCATGTGTAGGATGGTAAATTTATAAAATGATGTTTTTAATATTGAAAGCATTAACTTTGTGGATCATATTGATATATTATTTCGAGAAATAAAAATACTTTGTGTTCTGATCCACTCACATTTTTACTAACCAACTAGTTTCGGCAACAACCTGTTGCCCTCTTAAGGGTTTCATTTATTACTTCAGTAGTAATAAATGAAACCCTGAAGAGGGCAACAGATTGTTGCCGAAACTAGTTGGTTAATAAAAATGTGAGTGGATCAGAACACAAAGTATTTTTATTTCTCGAAATAATTTATTAAATGATACTTAAAACTAGACTATGACAGGTCGTACGCCTCGTTAAAACCCAGAATTCCGTATTCGTCTTCATCTATATTGAGATGTCAATATCAACAACTCCTTGGTGGACAAACTCAGATTCAGACACACTAAAAATATTAATAACAATAATCCCTCAACAACTTTTTTTTGACATCTCATCAAAGATGAAGAAGAGATGAGATGTCAAAAAATAATATGAATCTCACCAATAGATGTCTCTAGTGAAGTTCTAGTGATTCAAGAACAAGGTTTCTAAATTGGTTCTTATATATCTGTAGAACTTCCAAGAATTTGAGTAGTGTGGTTGTCAATAATGGGTAGAATTGGTGAATGTTACACGTGTGTAAAGTGATCACTTAAACCAGCCTATGACGGTCGTCAGCCCCGTAAATGCCCAGACTACCATATTCTTCTTCATCTTTGATGAGATGTCAAAAAATAATATGAAAATAACTCCTGTAATTGGGATAATCCAGATTTTGTGAACAAGTATTTGAACACACTCAAAATGTTGTAATTAGACAATTAGTTAAGTGGTACTTGTTGCATTAAATTTGTAGGTATTTTTATTAAAATGATTTAATAGCATTAAGAAAACTACCTATAAATAATTTAAAAAAAAAACATTAAGGCAATCAACTTTTCTTATATACTTCCTTTCAGATTCGCTTGCCCATCTTAATATTCCTAAATTCACAACATCTTAATTGAATAAAAAAGCGATTCCCCCAGATTTCCGTCTCCCGCGACACGATTTTTTATCTCAAAAGTGACGCTCATTTGTCAGAGAGCTAGATGTCTGGGGTGGATGTAATCCCCTGTATCATTCACCCTTATCAATTTATCACAGGCGCGGGGGGGTAATCTGAAGTTAAGTGGATGTCCCTTGTCACTAAAATAGGACGTAAAAAACCTCCCCCAACGGAGGGTTAAGAATCCTAACTTGACTGAGGTCAGTTATGAAGGGGAAACATTTACTAAGGGACAGATGTATTTTTTAATTCAATGACAAACTGAAAAATCCTGAAGACTTTATTTAGCAAAAAATATTTTTTAAATATCTTCTAACCCTTATCCGTACCCAATGGTGCATAGGGCACTGCATCGTATTGGCGCAGTGTGATCTGGAACGTAAACACATGAAGGAAAGGTGATCAGCCCTCCGCTTCAGGTACCAGTCCAAGAAAAATCACTTTTATTTATTTGACCCCCCTGGGAATCGAATCTGGACGTCCAGTGCTGACTATTACACCACGGAGTCAATTCAAATTAATTTTAGTATTAGATTTTATGCCATAGGTTAAATTCAGGACTAAATTCGGGTTAAGGTTCAGTTGAGGATTAAGTATAATGTGAATTTTTAGTATAAATTTATCCAAAAAATAATCGAATTTATAGATTATATTTTGGGTCAATTTCAAGATTAATTGCAAATTTTATTTAAAGTAGTTGTTTGAATTTGAAGTTGATTTTTAGATAAAATTTACAATTTATTATTAGATTAAAACCAATCTTTTTAGCTTTTCCACTTTTTTATTTGACCAGCGACCGGGTTTCGTCGTTACCGACATCATCAGACTGGTCTGTTGATGTCGGTAACGACGAAACCCGGTCAGGTGATGACCAGTCTGATGATGTCGGTAACGACGAAACCCGGTCGCTGGTCAAATAAAAAAGTGGAAAAGCTATAAATATTGGTTTTAATCTAATAATAAATTAAAAATGCAATTCCATCACGAAGTGTCAGTGGATAATATAAATCTAATAAAATTTACAATTAAACTATGATCAAATAATGATCATACAACAAAGTGTACAAAGTTACTTAAAGTGCTGGAAAATTTGGTTACACAGATTTAAAAATCAAACATAATTGGCATTTAACAATTTAGCATTTACAATATTTTTAATTCCCTCTGATAATTTCAAAACATTGGGTAAATTTCTTTATTTTTGTAATGTCTTAAATGTGTAGTGAATTAAAATATTTTCTTCGATTATAATACTTCAAAAGTCTATATTTTACAGTCGCTCTGTCAATTATAAAGCAATGTCAAACAAACAAAAGCTCGACAAAAGCTCTCGAACCCCTATTTGCGGCACAAACCAAACAATCCGCCCAAATCCACTTGTTAAACATGAACACATTGTCACAGTGTTATTCACACAACAAAGATGATACACCCACGATTTAAGTAGTCCTGTGTGCATTAATAATGGTGACGTGACGTGTGACGCGGGCGACGCCTGACACGCGTCACGCCGGCACGCCATGCATGAATAATTGACGTGTAAAGACGTCAAAAATGCTACTCAATGCGCAACCCCTAAATATGACGCTATTATCCCTTATATCTCTCTACGTAACTCTATTCTATTTGAAGCGTATCGAATTTTACTCCTGACAGAATTTTGCATTTTTAAATGTGTCAGAATGCACTCACATCAGATGAATTTTTTTTAAAAATATACACATTTTATTGGAATTAAATTCAAGTGATGTTTTTACATATAAGAAAAACTTTAATTTGACAACGAATCGAGTATGTTTGAGGGGATGCATAAATGTGAGAGAGGCGAAGAATAACACTCTCCTTATCATTGATCGTTCACCCTCTGTAATACCACATAAACGCTAAGAATGTTTGAAAAGACAGATTGGCGTGACGTTCTATACTCTCTGCCTATCCCTGTGGGAAAACAACGTGATGTTTGGTTAGTTAATTTAACATTAGTTAATAGGAACATTCTGATATCAGCTAAATTCCTTATTAATTTTTTAATCAATTAACGATTTATTTTATATTTTAAACATATAATCATTAAAAAATTAAGGAAAAATAGCATAGTTAGTAATTTACTTTGGTTTTAAACTTAGAATCTTTGCTTAGTTAGCCATTCATTTTACGTTTTGAATTTAGAATCATAGTAAGGGTAATTAAAATATGAAATGTATTTTTTGAATTTGGAATCATAACTTAGTTAGACATTAACGATACATTTTGAATTTAGAATCATTGTAAAGTTAGCTATTTATTTTATGTTTTGAATTAAGAAAGATTGTAAAGTTAGTTATCTAATTTACGTTTTTAATTTAGAACGATTGTAAAGTTAGTTATTTATTTTGCGTTTTAAATTTAGAATAGTTGTAAAGTAAGCTATTTATTTTACAACATTTTGAGTGTGTCCAAATACTTGTTCACAAAATCTGTATTATCTCCAATTACAGGAGCTATTTTCATATTATTTTTTGACATCTCATCAAAGATGAAGAAGAATATGGAAGTCTGGGCATTAACGGGGCTGACGACCGTCATAGGCTGGTTTAAGTGATCACTTTACACACGTATAACATTCACCAATTCTACCCATTATTGACAACCACGCTACTCAAATTCTTGGAAGTTCTATGTATATATATATGAACCAATTTAGAAAACTTGTTCTTGAATCACTAGAACTTCACTAGAGACATCTATTGGTGAGATGTAAAGAAGCTTTTTATCAAGCAGAAACTCTGATATTAGTATGTGAGGTCCGAATCCTGGATTATAATCACACACATAAGAATCGCCAGAAAATACCATATATATTTCTATTACGTTTCGAATTTGGAATCATTTGAAAGTTAACTATTAATTACACGTTTTTATTTATCTTTAGCTATTTATTTTACATTTCGAATTCAGAATCATTGGAAAGTTAACTAATTATTACACATTTTGAATTTAGAATGATTGTAAATGTTTAGTTAGCTGTTTATTTTACATTTCGAATTCAGAATCATTGGAACGTTAACTATGAATTACACGTTTTGAATTTAGAATGGCTGTATATGTTTAGTTAGCTATTTATTTAACGTTTTGTTTATTGATTCAATGCGTAGTAGCTATTTATGTTACGTTATGAATAATGAAGAATTTACACAACGAATTCCTATTTCTGATCACCTCAGCCACTTTAGGTTGGCGCTTCTCAGAGCCATATAAAAAGATCATTGGTCCACGAAATGTATCATCGTTCGGCAGCCGAGGCATAAATACATTTGTGGTCTGAAACCACACAGGGCTGCGGTATTTCTTTGCATAATAAATTAATGTGTAATAAAAATAACCTTATAATTTATTATCATATATCATCCAATTTAATGAAAAATGGCTACTGTTTTGTGAAATCGTGTTCTATCTTAAGATATATAAAATATTATGTATGCAAATAAATAATAAGGTTTGTGAACACACACTCAAAATGTTGTATATAAATTAACTAGTCAAATTATAGGTAAACTAAAATTAATTGAAAAACATATTTTCAAGCATTTCTCAAATATATAAATATATTTCAGGATTCGGACCCCAAATAAATGGAAAGAATTTCTTCTCACTTAAAGCTTTCCTCATCCCGCCATGGCTATTGTGAGCTCGCGCATACGAGTACGAGTTTGATCAATATATCAGAATTTTCAAAAATTTCAGTATTGTAATTGTCAATCATGCGTAGAATCGTGAATGTTGCACGTATGTAAAATGATCGCCAGCCAATAACAGGTCTTAAGCTCTGTAAATACCCAGCCGTCCATATTCTTATTCATCGATGCTAAGATTTTTTTAAATTCTATGAGATGGAGAAAACCCAGATTTGTGGACAGTACATAACCAGTAATTTTTTAAAAATATTTATGAATTTTAATTTTTTCAAATAATAATTTATATTTTAGCGATTTATTTTATTCAAATATATTTATTTTAATTTTTTATGTATACACAAGTATGTACTAAATATTTATGTTACATGTCCATTAATGTATTTATTCAATTGGTAAATGCGTTTTTATTTTTTTAATGTAAAAGTAACATAATTATGATAAATTAATTATTTTATATGTTTTGAAATTTACAAAAAAACAATAATTAAAATATTATCGTAGCACTTAAATATCATTGTAAACCACAAATTTTAAAATATTATGAACGTAGGTATTTTTGTACTTTTCCCAAATGCCTTTTAAATGCTATTTACTGCGTTTTAGTGCCTGTCGGACAGTAAAGACCTAATAATTGACGGTATAATTATACATACGAGGGTTTCATATCTTTATGAATGCATTATTTATCTGTGCTATTTTGGGGACAACCCTTCTTCTGATATACTCAATAATAATTTAAAACAAGTGCTTCCCAAACTATATTTTGAATATTGCATTATTTTTAATTTTGTTTTATGAGAGTTTTACATTTTTTTTTTAATTAAAAAAATTAAAGAAATTTCAAAATTTAAAAAAAAATGTCCGCCTCCGTAGTGTAATGTCAGCACGCTCGGCTACCGTTCTGGAGGTCCCGGGTTCGATTCCCAGGGGGGGTGAAATGAATATAAGTGATTTTTTCACTGTAATATTTATTCAATATTACCCTGGACTGGTACCTGAAGCGGAGGGCTGATCACCTTTCCTTCATGTGTAAACGATCAAGATAACACTGCGTTTATATGAAGCAGTGCCCTATGCACCATTGGGGTGCGGATAAGGGTTTTATTATTATTATTAATAATATTTTTGAAATGGTAAGTGACAAACTAAAGTTCGAACTGCTTACCCGTAGGAGTAGGCAGAGAGAATAAAACGCTATACTCATCTTCTTTTTTCTTTTTTTTAATAAACTTTCTTCGACTCTTCTACATTCGTGCATATTCACATACGTTCTATAAATAAACAATTTAAATAAAATTAATATTTTGTCATATTAATCGCGTTTAGCTAACGTGCTGGTGATCCCGCAGTTGGCGTATAAATACGGTGTTTGAAAATGACGCGGAATGCATCGAAACACGTGTCACAGTAGATTTTAAGAGATAGTGGTATTTACCAAGTAAAAATTGTAATTGTAACTGGTGAAGGGTAGTATTGTTTGCATGCTGTGTTAGTGATTGTCCTGACGAAGAGACGGGTACGTCTCGAAACCGGTAGACATAAAAATGTCGGTGAGTGGTTATATAATAATTTAAAAATAAATAAGTAAAAATTGTAATTAAAAATGATTTTTCTGAAATTTAACATTGTTATTTTGTATTTATTACAAGTGACAATTGACTGACCATGAACTAACACGGATCCGGTGTCAGATAGGTCCTCACCAGGCCCCTGCAACGCGCCTCCAGCCGTTGCTCCACAGTTTGGGAACGCCTGCGCCGGCGGTAATCGTTGACACAAACCAGAACTCTGCCATCTCCACTCCACTTGCGCTCGTCTCTCGAGCCCATTGAGCTATTTCCAGTTCGGACGTGAAATGTGGTGTTTTTATAATACTCTTATATTCATTTCCACTCAGCTTCTTCCGAACTCATCCTCTCCGTGATTAATCCGCACGCGAGACTCTCCATCCACTGACAAAGTACAGCCACCCAATTTGTAAACATTGAAAATTTAAAAAGAAATATTTTTAATCAATTACCTTTCAAAATTGTTTGCAACAATTTTTAATTAAGGCCAGATACGCACGATGCGTTTTTTAGCACGTAAAATAAATTACTAAATTATAAAATATACATGCAAATGGGGTAATTTCAAATAATGCTATCAGAGCCACCGCAGAGTGGATACAGTCCTCATCGTGCACCCAGTGGGCGAGATCGTTAAAGTCTCCTTGACTTTCAGCCTTCTTAAATATATATTCTGCTTTCTTTAATTTAAGTGTGTGTGTGTGTTAATATATAATTAATTAATCCTTAATAATTTAATTATAATTATCAATATATATACATATATATATTATATATATATATATATATAAATATATATATATATATATATATATATATATATATATATATATATATATATATATATATATATATATATATATATATATATATATATATATATATATATATATATATATATATATATATATATATATATATATATATATATATATATATATATATATATATATATATATATATATATATATTTAAATATATATATTTATATATATATATATATATATATATATATATATATATATATATATATATATATATATATATATATATATATATATATATATATATATATATATATATATATATATACATATATATATAATATAATACAATATAATAATTCAATTCGAATAAGGTAGTGTCGTCAATGACAGTGCTTACGATCTGTCATAATTTTGGAACTCACATACATACATACTTCCATAAATGACATTTTCATTCACATGCGAGTTCTCGGCAGTATTGAGTTAAGTTAAGTTTTTTTCCATAATATTAGTATCTATTCTATCATGGGTAGAATGGTGAATATTACACGTGTATAAATGCAATCACTTAAACCAACCTATGACAGAATATTAGCCCAGTAAATTTACAGACTTCCCACACACTCCAAATGTCGGGAATAAAAAATCTAATATGGTGCTATTTCTATATTTTATATTCTGGTATATTTAGGAAAATAATTAATTAATTACCTCGTGGTACATAAATGTAGCTTTTGAATTATGTGTGAGAAAATTGTACAGATATCATTAATAATACCGAATATGACAAGTAAGAATAACGAATGATATTAAATTATTGATGTAAAGAATACAATAAAAATCATGGCATCATTATATGTAAAAAAATACGGTATTGGAGTCAAACTTTGAAATTACGTTATAGCAAATGAAAACGGACAGTTCGAAGTTTATTTACAGTCGAATATTGACGCACAGTGGTGGAAATGGACTTACAAAAATCACATAAAATATTAATAATTTTATTCATATTTGTATTGATAATAATTTATTGATTTATATTTCATTATATAATATAATATATATAAAACCCTTATCTCCACCCCAATGGTGCATAGGGCACTGTGTCATATAAACATAGTGTTATCTTGATCGTTTACACATGAAGGAAGGGTGATCAGCCCTCCGCTTCAGGTACCAGTCCATGGTAATAATTGAATAAATATTACAGTGAAAAAATCACTTATATTTATTTTACCCCCCTTGGGAATCGAACCCGGGACCTCCAGAACGGTAGCCGAGTGTGCTGACCATTACACTACGGAGGCGGACAATAATATTTCATTATAATAACTACTTATTACAAATAACAATAGTGTGCCTTCACTAAATTTTCTAATACTACTTTATAAATCTATAAGAAAGACAATTGTTATTAACATACAAATACAACATTTCAAATCAACCCACCTCTATTATCCATGTATCAATAGCTCTTTTATGCTTCGTAAAAATTGTGATGACTTTGTGGATAATGGAACCAGGTTGTTCGACTTCATTCGTATAAGAAAGGTTTTCTTGATGTGTTTCTGAGTTTTGGATCTTGTAGTTCTATATTTATTACCATAAATTGTGTTGAGGTGCTTTCTTGTATTATGTGAGACTAATTCTTAAATATAAATGATTTTTTTACTCTAATATTTATTCAATATTACCCTGGACTGGTACCTGAAGCGTGAGCTGATCACCTTTCCTTCGTGTGTTAACGATCAAGATAATACTGCGTTTATATGATGCAGTGCCCTATGCACCATTAGGGTGCGGATAAGGGTTCGAATGATCGAACTCTTAAATTCATATGTAAGGATTTTTATAATTGTTTTACTATCAGCTGTAATTTGTTGATTAATTCCTCAGATACAGAAGTCTTTTGACATAAGATAACACCGCAATATACGGTGAGTTTGAAAAATATGCAAAATGCATAAAAACACCTACCAAAAATAGATTTTAAGAAAGAATGGTATATTCTAGGTGAAATTTTAATTAAAAATGGATCGATATGTATTTAAAATGTGTGGTTATGTTTAACAATAGATAGATATAATATATCTGTACCCGACGGATTCTCCAGTTCTTTGGACACGTTGCGCGTGGCAATGAGGATAGCCTGGAACGACTAGTTGTGATCGGTAGCCTGGAGGGAATGAGAGGGAGAAGAAGATCCCCACACGATGGACCGATCAAATTAAGGCAGCAGCAGGTACCTCAGTAGTTGGAGCGCTACGTGCAGCGCAGTCAAGGGATAACTGGAGAAGAGTCATTGCTTCTGCAAGGGTCACAACCCTCAGCAATGAGGAATAAGACGGAGAAGAAGAAAAGAAGATATAAAACTTACAAAGTGACTTCCGAATCAATTGATGAAAGTAGTAAAAAGCACTGATATCCGGAACAGGTGTAAAACGGAAGATATCGTGAGGTGGGGACGACAACGATGGCGATACTGGAATGAGCGTGTAAACAGAATGTTAGAAAATAGACTTATACGTATCGCCCTTCAAGGAAACCCTGAAGGACGCAGAACCCCAGGCAGACCTCCAAAAAGGTGGAAAGACAGCTGAGAGTCAACATCCCAAGAGCGACAGACCCTGAGGATCTATGAAAATAAGAAGAAGAAGAAGAAGTAAAAAGCAGTCGAATTCTTGATCTGCGAAAGTCTTAATTAGAAAATATATGAAACATACAAAACAAACAAAAAATAATATGAAAATAACTCCTGTAATTGGAGATAATCCAGATTTTGTGAACAAGTATTTGGACACACTCAAAATGTTGTAAATAAATTATCTGGTAAAATTATAAGCTTAAATAATAAAAAATGAAAATGGTATTTTCTGGCGTTTCTCATGTGTGTGATTACAGGATTCGGACCTCACTTACTAATATAAGAGTTTCTGCTTAGTAAAAAGCTTCTTTACAACTCACCAATAGATGTCTCTAGTGAAGTTCTAGTGATTCAAGAACAAGGTTTCTAAATTGGTTCATATATATATAGAACTTCCAAGAATTTGAGTAGTGTGGTTGTCAATAATGGGTAGAATTGGTGAATGTTACACATGTGTAAAGTGATCACTTAAACCAGCCTATGACGGTCGTCAGCCCCGTAAATGCCCAGACTTCCATATTCTTCTTTATCTTTGATAAGATGTCAAAAAATAATTTCTTAATTAGAATTTTCCAGCACTGTTCTCGTTGGAGTTATACGACAAATACTTTAATTAGCGGAATAAAATCGTATATTATGTCAAACTGACTCGTATTAAATGACAAAACGGCTATTTGGAAAGATATTTATCGCTCGGGCCATCGGTGCCATAAATAACCCATGCAAATTGACACGATTTGTTGATTTATCCGCGGGATGGCCGTAAAGTGGTACCAAATTGCATGCGATGGTTTGTCTATGGGAGCGGCCGTAGTTGCGCCACTATTTATGGTACATTAAATTACTGTTCCGTGGATTTGAGCTAATGATGATGTGGCGGGTGCCCGGACCGGAGTGACAGATCGTGATCTGAGGAGACTGCTCCAAGTGTGAGGAGGAATCACTCCCCAGGAAGAACGATGTAACTCTATAATTTTACTAAAGGTGTCTCAGCTTTAGAAATATCACGAGGCGAATGTGGTTGGTAAGTGAATATATATATATATATATATATATATATATATATATATATATATATATATATATATATATATATATATATATATATATATATATATATATATATATATATATATATATATATATATATATATATATATATATATATATATATATATATATATATATATATATATATATATATATATATATATATATATATATATATATATATATATATATATATATATATATATATATATATAAATATATAAATATATATATATATATATATATATATATATATATATATATATATATATATATGGTGTATAGGGCACTGCATCGTAGCGAAGCAGTGTTACCTTAATCGTTAATTGCATAAAGGCAAGGTGATCAGCCCTGCACTTCTTGCTTCTTATACTAGTCCCGGGTATTATTAAATAAACATGAGAGTGAAAATAGGGCTGACCACTGCGCTACGGAGGTGGACATATTTATATGTGGGTATATTTATACTTACATATATATATATATATATATATATATATCTATATACAGTATCTACTCAATGAATTAGGGCCACGCAGAATTTCACGCAATTTCTCAATTCAAACAGGAATAACTCAGAGAAAACCTTAAATAAAACAACATTGAATTTTATTTACACATGAACACTTTATTACGCTTAAATTATGCATATATTTTCATATAAATATAGTTAGTATTTAGTATTTCCACCTTTGGCAGAAATAACTGCCTCAATTCTTTTTGGCATACTTAAAATGCACTGTTTTATTATGTTTTTTATTTCTTCGTCTTCTGACCAATTTTTTTGAATATTTTTTTTTTGACAGTCTACTGTCGGATTTGGAAATGAGTAAACCTTATTTTTTAACATGCTCCATACGTTTTCTATAGGATTAAGGTCCGGAGAATTTCCAGGCCAGGGGAGCAAAGGCAGATTTTTGTTAGACAAAATTTTTATTATTGATTTAGCCCGGTGGCAAGGTGCCCCATCCTGCATGAAGGTGTATGGACCTTCTGTTGGGTCGAGTGTATGGTAGAAGGGCAATAAAATTCGTTCGAGGACCTGCTTATAGGAATTTTGGTTCATTGTTCCTTCCACGAAAAACAACGGCCCAGGTAAATTGTTAATAATACATGACCATATCATTGTTGCAGGGGGGTGTTTGATAACTTTTACCACACAGGCCTCATTGTAACGTTCCATTGGTGCTCTCCTGACGAATCGACGGCTCTCTGTCACGGCTTCTAACCGGCACTCATCACTAAAGATGACCTGAAAAATAATGAAAATTTAAGTTTAATTCAAATATATAAGTTTATTTACTAAAATGATATGTTGATAATTCAATTTAAATAAATACCTTTTTCCAATCATCTACCGAGTAATTTCGATGTAGCCTGGCCCATTTTAATCTATCCGCTTTCATTCGTGGTGTCAATTTTGGTACTTTTACAGGGCGCCTGCATTTCAGATTTACTTCGTAAAGACGTCGCCTCAGTGTTGATACCGATATATTTATACCCTCTTCTTCCAATTTTATTTTTAATGTTTTAACTGATGCACTACGGTTTTTTAACGCACTTTGAACGATTTTTCGATCAGTCCTCGGTGTTGATTTTCTAATCCTACGACAGTTCTTTCGCCGATTGCTGGAGGCGGGTGACTGATTTTTTATTGATTTTGAAATTCTGTCCACTGTTTGATGAGAAACGTTTTCTTTTTTTGAAATTTCTCTATTAGATAGTATTCCTAATTTCAGTAGCACTATAACACTAGACTTTTTTTCCTCAGAAATGTCTTTACTTTTTCCCATTTTGTCTTTTTCAAAAAAAACACTTGTGTTTACAAAAAAAATTATACTTTATGAACTAAAATTAAAAATTAAGTTTTTTTCACAAGACACGATAACTATATAACCTCTCTGAACAAAACAATAACCAGAACTCAAGAAACTTCACTAATAAATAAGATAGGACTAATTTTTGAACTTTCAACTATCTGTCTACCTGTGCTAATTAGGGACCTTTCTCAGAAAAAGGGTTTTAAATTTTGTAAAGGCTTAAATAATCCAGGTATATTTTACATATTATTGAAGGTAATATACATGATATTAGATGTCAATAGAAAACTTAAAGTATTTATGTAAAATAAATATAATAATCCAAAAGATTTCAGAGTATTCAAAAAAATAATGGGTGGCCCTAATTCATTGAGTAGATACTGTATATATATATATATATATATATATATATATATATATATATATACACAATGCTTAACAATTGTGAGAAATGTTACTTTTTATTTAAAGGTTTTTTTAAATAAAATATACTGCTTAATAGATCCCATACATAAATCAGTGTTTGATTTTAATATTTAAAATATTCACAAATTATAGAATTATACAAATTAAACGCCAAATAAATAAATAAATTATTTAATCAATGTAGATCGAATAATTTATTTCATATTTTCCTTAATTCTAATCAAATATTGGCGTGGCATTCTATTTTATCTGCCCACCCCTGCAGTGAACGTTTATTAGTTGGTTTGTTATTTGGTTTTGACCATTTCTGAACATCCTATTAGATTAAATGTTATCTATGTACAAATTAAAGTTAATAAACTAATCATATTAAATTAAGATATGGAAAATACAATAAAATCATCATTGTGTATTATGAAGTTATGATGGTTTCTCTCTGTACGTGCTGTCACATCTTGCGAGCCGTGAGGTGAATAAGGTAATAAGGAAAGAACTTTCAGAACGCTGAAGATTACCATATCTACGGACAAGTACATATTGATGGATGCAGCTTCTATTACTTGATATCCCCATTACAATACCAATCTATGCCACCTTTCCCTCTCCTGCCCTTAAACTTGTACTTAGGTTTAAGAGACAACATATTTACTTACAGTGATGCCTCGTGTAACGTATTTAATTCGTTTCAGGAGAAAATTCGTTGTGTGAATCGCGTTTTCCCATAACAATACATATTAAAGAAATAAATAATTTAATTAACTAACTCGGCATTGAATATGATAGTGAAACATGAAAAAGACTTACGTATATTTTATTATATTTTTTTATTATTTCGATTTCAATCGAGGTTTTTTTGGATGTTTTTTTTTAGATACTTTGTGGCACATTTTATGAAACTTTATAAAGTAAAACAAGAACATTGTTTTTAACCGCTTTTATTTTTGGTACATTTCTCTAACCGGTTTCAACAAAAACCTTGTCATATTCAGGAATGGACATATATTATATGTCTAACTCTAATGATGATAAGGTTCTTCTCGAAACTGGTTGGAGAAAAGTACCAAAAATAAAAGTGGTCGAAAACAAATTTACAGCTTAAATTATTGAAGTTTTCAGATTGAGAAGTCTACCGAGGTTTGCAGTGGCAAATCCTCTTGTTTCATCCTTCGCTTCTTGGTTACTTGCTTCTTGAAAGAACTTTCCAAGGCTGTTTATTTCTACCTATTCTTCAACACCTGCTGGAAATAATGAGGGAATAGCAAGAGTGTCATTGTAGAGATCGTTGATCCTGTTGGCATTAGCCAAATTTGGATAGTAAGGGTTGGTAAACTCCTGAGGCTCTCCTCATTCGACCAGAGTATCCTTGAAGGCAGCAGTTGATATTGGTTGGCTTGATTGCTTCTTCTCGTTGTCAGATTAAACTTTCTTTTGAGCTTCATCACGTTACTGGACAGTAAGATGAAATTCAATACAGTCAGTTTTTTTAAGAGATTCGTTATGTGAGTCGCGTAATGAACGAACAGTAAATTCGTTGTGTGCAGCGTTCGTTATGCGAGGCATCACTCTATTACTTTGCATGATGTAATAGTATTTAAATAATAATAAAAAATCTACAAGGAAATGCTAATATTTTTAAAGATGCATGAAAATAATGTGACATTTAAGACATATGGTTTGTTTCAATTTATCGTACTTTTTTAAAAGATTTTAATTACTTTTAAGAATTAAACATGCTTGTCAGATAAATAAATTTCGATTTCATTCACTTCAACAACAACATTTATAAATAAATAAAAATATTTTAAAACAATTTGAGTGTGTCTAAATCCTTGTTCACAAATGAAACGAGCAAAACAACACAACGCAAATTCACAAAAAAACGACGTGTGAATTAAACAATAAGGGTACCATATATATGAGTTCCAAAATATGGATTGTGCGGTTGTCAATCATTGGTAGAACAGTGAATCTTACATGTGTATAAAGTGATTACATAAACCAGCCTCTGATCGGTCGTAAGCCCTGTAAATACTCAATAATAATAATAAAACCCTTATCCGCAACCCAATGGTGCATAAGGCACTGTGTCATATAAACGCAGTGTTATCTTGATCGTTTACACATGAAGGAAGAGTGATCAGCCCTCCGCTTCAGGTACCAGTCCATGGTAATATTGAATAAATATTACAGTGAAAAAATCACTTATATTTTATTTTACCCCCCTTGGGAATCGAACCCGGGACCTCCAGAACGTGCTGACCATTACACTACGCAGGCGGACAATAATAGACGTTAATATTTTTCTGCATCTATGTTGATATGTCGAAAATGTTCAAATGTTAGTTTGATCAAAATTTCAAATCATTTGTCATACCATTAATAATGTAGGCAAGTAGGTACTCTTGATTCCCATAATGTCCCATTTATAGCGGGCGCATCATTGCATTTTGTGCTGTATATTAGATCACGATTCTGTAATTTAGAAATGCATTATAAAGGAGTTTATCTTAATATTGAAGGATAAAATATGCAAGGGAAAATTGGCTTGATAAATGAAACACTTTACCAGTTTACTATAGACTTAGCTTCACATAAGGTGTTTGAAAATGATACGTAAAAGTGGTATTTACCGAGAAAAAATTACCAAGTAAAATTGGATAGATATTACTACCAATTGAATGCCAAATCAATTAAGGTACCAATCTTTACATCTTTACCATTCTTTACATCTCACCAATAGATGTCTCTAGTGAAGTTCTAGTGATTCAAGAACAAGGTTTCTAAAATGTTTTAGAATTTATTAAACCCTGATGGTGATAAGGTTCTTGTCGAAACCGATAGGTTAAAGTGTACTAATAATAAAAAAGTGGTTAAAAAAAGTTGGTAAATATTATTTTTTGACATCTCATCAAAGATGAAGAAGAATATGGAAGTCTGGGCATTAACGGGGCTGACGACCGTCATAGGCTGGTTTAAGTGATCTAAATCAAGGTTTCTAAATTGGTTCATATATATAGAACTTCCAAGAATTTGAGTAGTGCGGTTGTCAATAATGAGTAGAATTGGTAAATGTTACACGTGTGTAAAGTGATCACTTAAACCAGCCTATGACGGTCGTCAGCCCCGTAAATGCCCAGACTTCCATATTCTTCTTCATCTTTGATGAGATGTTAAAAAATAATATGAAAATAACTCCTTTAATTGGAGATAATCCAGATTTTGTGAACAAGTATTTGGACACACTCAAAATGTTGTAATTAAGGTACCTACAGATACATATGAAACTAATTAAGGCAGAAAAATTAATAGCCCGCAACATAATTTTCTTCAACACTGCAAACGTCAGAATTCTTCAATATTAAATACACATCAATTTGATGTTCATGTATAATATGTAATTCGATCGTTAAGCCCCAATATACAATAAATCGGAACTCAAATTTCTTTAAACCCGGGTAACGTTTAACGTCATTGGATGTTTAGCTTTAAACGTCGTTTTTGTATTTAAAAAATAAGTTTACTTTTGTGTTTAAAAATAAGTGTTATTGAAAGATAAGGAGTAAATAAATTCATAACATTTTGAGGGTGTCCAAATACCGAAATAAAATGAAAATGATATTTTCTGGCGTTTCTCATGTATGTCATTATAATCAAGGATTCAGACCTCACATACAAATATAAGAGTTTCTGCTCAAATCTTCTTCGTCCCACCAATAAATGTCACTAGTGAAAATTCTAGTGATTCTTTTACAATGTTTCAAAATTGGATCATATATCGCTCACTCCTTTCAAGAACGTCATAAATCAAAAAACTTGATTTTTCAGGAGAACGTTTTTTATGTTTAAACATATAACACAATGTTTTAAAAATACATATCAAACCACTTATTGAACTTTTTACTGTTCAACAGATCTTTTTAGGTAAAACCTGAAAGTATTTTCTCCATTAGAAAAATATTTAGTTTATTTTAAAAAATAATTAAACAATACCTTTTTTTCAAAATGCAAAAACAACATTTTCTGTCCTATAGCGGGTAATTATTAAGTTAAATATATGCCGCTTTTGCTGGGATAAAGCACATTTTCTGGGCATTCTGAAAACATGCAAACCTGAAAATTGACGATTTTTGATTTATGACGTTCTTGAAAGGAGTGAGCGATATATGGAACTTCCAAGAATTTGAGTACTGTGGTTGTCAATTATGGGTAGAATTGGTGAATGTTACACGTGTTTAAAGTGATCACTTAAACCTGTCTATGACGGTCGTAAGCCCCGTAAATGCCCAGACTTATATCTTCTTCTTCATCTTTGATGAGATGTCAAAAATTATTATTTTTTGACATCTCATCAAAGATGAAGAAGAAGATATAAGTCTGGGCATTTACGGGGGCATTTAAAATTCATATTTGAATTTTAAACAAACTTCATTTTTCTCTTTGGTGTACCGATTTAAACAATTGAATTATTAGGAGTACCTTGAACAGAAAAAGTTTGCGAAACACTGAAATAGTACATAATTTTAACGGAAGTGTTTCCGAATAGGTCCACGAGCGGACAGGTGGCAGCATCAGGCGCGGTGGAAAGGTCACCGATACAGAATTAAATGTCCGTAATGGAATACGCGTCACGACTCCGGGATCACGCCGCTCGCAACCAACGCAGGTACCACTTAGCCACCGGACTGGCCGAGAAATTAAAACCCAGATGCAATTATGTGTGAATAAGAGGTTCACTATACTATCGAGGGAAGAATGAGTGTGAATAACATGAATAATGTAAGAACATGGTAGTATACATCTAACTAAGTAACTATCTTTCTTTTCTTGAATGTTTTTCGCAGAAACTTTGTGGCACATACTGTTCATACTGTTTTTGGGCGATTCACTTAGTAGCTCATAGATTGTCATTTGGAGTTGACGTATTCGCTACGCAATGCACAAAAAAGCAACATTTAGGTGTTTTTAAATCATATTTTCATATGGTGTACGGAGTGCATGGAAGTTTTTGGTAAGGGAAGGGTATAATTAACTGAGTATTTCAATGTTTTAGAATTAAGTACATAAACCCTGATGATGACAAGGTTCTTGTCGAAAACGTTTGGATAAAGTGTACCAATAAAAAGTGGTTAGAACAAAGTTGTTTTATTTTATAAACTAACTTTCTAACCATCACACTGCTTCCCTATGGGGATAGGCAGAAAAATAGAACTCCATACTCTGTCTTCGTAAACATTCTTCGCCTCTTCCATGTTCATGTGTCTCCTCATACATATTCGTCAATCATTTAGACTCCTGACCTGACCGCTTTAAGCCAAGTTTTCCTCGGTCTTTCTCTGTTCGTTTTTCCAACTATATTCGCCTCATAAATTTTGTTGTACCGTTCTTTCCTTTATATTTATATTGTCTACTGCACTACTTTATACTATCTATAATATTTTCATCCCTAGAAAACATACTTCCCAAATATACGAAACCATAGATCTGTTCCATAATTAGGTACTCCATTTACGAATATTTTACACCCAGGTCTA
The DNA here is from genome assembly GCF_059751285.1 of Brachycentrus maculatus. NCBI lineage: Eukaryota > Metazoa > Arthropoda > Insecta > Trichoptera > Brachycentridae > Brachycentrus > Brachycentrus maculatus. Next base: position 2,064,444 of record NW_028280859.1, read on the forward strand.
CATTCATCACTTTCAAAAACCATGATTTTGGACTGTCAACATTCATCAGCAAATCACATTCCTTGCACACATTATACACCTTTGTCACCAACGCCTGCAGGTCTACTCTGCTGTCGGCAAGATGCAAACGACGAACTTATATATTTAGGTGATAAGAGTGTAATAATTAAAAAAAAGTTTACATTAACAAACGGGTTGTGGTCCCGTGGTTAGTGTCGCGGACTCTTAAGTTAGAGTTTTTCGGTTCGAACCCACTCCACCACAATTTGATACCTATTTCTAATAATGAGCCGCTTAGGCTGACAGAAATAGCATGAAATTGAAATATGTATGTAAACAATAAAAAAACAAATATTTTTTTAAATGATCTTATAACAAACAATTGTTCTATTCTTATATTAAAGTCAACATAAATATACAAAAAGTTTACATGAATATACTTTTTTTTTTATATTTAAGATTTCATGTAATCCCATTAAATTTACATCAATAAACTCAAAAATGGTCTTACAGTATACATACAAGTCTTTATATTTATAACATTGTATTATTGCACAAAGTTTACGAACAAATTCAAAATTTGTCTTATAACATACGAGTGTTTCATTTTTGTATTTAAGCCATCGTGTTAATCCACAAAGTTCATCCCAAATCAATAAATATCTAACACTGTTATCTTTCACTGATCGAAGTAATCTCTAACCGATAGATCAACGATCAGTTAAGTATCTATCAAGTAAATGTTAACTGATAACGAGCGGTAACTAGTTAGTTCTACCAACCGCGGAGCTGGAGGCTATATATTAGTCCAAAGTGAGCCAGGCAGAGCACTTCGTGATCACAGTCAGGTGTTTCGAGCTGGTCCATTACAGATCGTACTTCACCAGTGACCGATTCTCGGTGATCACCAGTGATCGTCTTGTTTATCTTTGTTTTTGTTTTTGTTTTATATTTCAACTAAACGGCAGCTAATTGCCTTTCACAAAATGATTGCATATTATGCAATGAATGGTATAATCATACCGTGAGAAAAATAGATGCGTAACGCTTTATATTATATATATATATATATATATATATATATATATATATATATATATATATATATATATATATATATATATATATATATATATATATATATATATATATATATATATATATATAAAGCCTTATCTCTTCATTCCTCACAAAGTCAAACCGCCGCACGTCGTATATCAAATAACTTGATTTTTTAGGAGATCGTTTTTAAAGTTTAAGAATATAATGAAATGTATTAAAAATAAATATCAATAAATATGCAACAGATCTTTTTAGGTAAAACCTGAAGGTTTTTTCTCCTTTTGAAAAATATTTAGTGAATTCAAAAATATTATTCGACAATACCTTTTCTTCAAAATGCATAGGAAAAATTAAAAATTGCTCGCACATCGCTCACTCCCTTCAAGAACGTCATAAATCAAAAAACTTGATTTTTCAGGAGAACGTTTTTAAAGTTTAAAATATAGTATAATACAATATATTAAAAATAAATATCAAGCCACTTATTGAACTTTTAACTGTGCAACAAATCTTTTTAGGTAAAACCTGAAGATTTTTTCTCCATTTGAAAAATATTCAGTATATTTAAAAAAATAATTCAACAATACCTTTCCTCCGAAATGCAAAGACAACACTTTCTGCCCTGTAGCGGGTAAATACTAAGTTAAAAATATGTCTCCTTTTCTGGAATATAGTACATTTTCTGGACATTCCGAATACATGCACAACTGAAAATATACGATTTTTCATTTATTACGTTCTTGAAAGGAGTGAGCAAAATGTCTTATATATTTTTAATTAATACCTAGACTTCCATATTCTTCTTCATTTACATACATTGAGATGTCAAGAAAATAGATTTTTTAATCCTTACAGAAGTACCTATGTGGGTTTTTACAAAATATGAAAATTTACATATGCCTCTGAGAAGTTATGTTCAATTTACGGTATTTACGCATGCGTGGATATAATAAGCATGATCTCGGTGCATTTTACTGCCGAACGCGAGATCCGCCAATTGCAGGTCGCGGAGGCTGTAACTCGTGACTTACGCCATCACAGGGTATCATTATGAGTCATTGTGGACCCATCAAGAGTCATTGTTGACTCCGCTGCGAAGCATTTTCGACCGGATTCCTCGACATTGTTTTATTTTATTTCTTTTCCTTTTGGAGTCGCTTGGACTCTTCGTCACACGCTGTAGGTGCCTGCAAGTTTGTATTGTTGGAGCATTTTGAACCCGTACGGTAGAAAACATCACATACCATGTGTGATGATTTCTACCGGATTTTTACAAAACGCTCTAACAATGCAAACTTGCAGGCATCTACAGCTTGTGACGAAGAGTTTAAGAGACTCCAAAGGAAAATAAATCAAATAAAACAATGTTAAGGAATCTAACAGCAATCGACCGAAGGAAATGGAAGGATATGGAAGAGACCTATATCCAGCAGAGAAGAAATTCTGTTAAGCTAGAGAAGAAGAAAAAAAATTACATAATTAAAAATTACGGTAATGAGCCCTAAATTAGTTAGTTTCTATGTTAAGTGATGGTAGATTTCGGGTATTTATAAAATGGGGTACTTCGTTTACCGTTCGTTATCCTTGATAATTTGAATACCATCTAACAACCATAGAATTCACCTGATTTGGCTTCTTGTGACTTTTTCCTAATCAGTCGATTCAAGATACCGTTCCCGTAACACGTTACAGCATCCGAGATCATGGGAAAATCGGAGATGGCTCTGATGGCCACACTGCAAACTGATTATAAAAAAAATATTTCGAGGATTGGATCAAACGCTGGCACAAATGCGTTGCAGTCGATGAGGAGTTATTTGAAGGGGGCAATATTGATTTCGATGAATAATCTTGAATTTTTAATTTGCTGAATAAATTTGGGGATTTTTTTTTATCAATATAGTATAATACAATGACACAGTAATAACGTTTTTGTGAGCATGTCGAAGAAGTGAACGTTCAATTTTGTCATCTAACTGAAGAAAAAAAAAGTTTTTTTTCATCTCACCAATAGATGTCTCTTGTGAAGTTCTAGTGAGTCAAGAATAATATTTCAAATTGGTTCATATATTTATAGAACTTCCAAGAATTTGAGTAGTGTGGTTGTCAATAATGGGTAAAATTGGTGAATGTGACACGTGTGTAAAATGACGGTCGTCAGCCTCGTAAATGCTCTGACTTCCATATCTTTGATGAGATGTCAAAAAAAAATATGTATAATTCTGTTCATATTATTAAGTCTGTAGATATATTGCTCTGAAAAGGGTAATGATTCCAATTACTGTAAAGAATTCTTAATACTTTAAAAATATGCTCCGGTATAATTTGTTTTTTTTTTCATACATGCTTACATGATCTTTCTTGATCTTGAAATTCGTCTTCTTTGATACACTCGTTACCTATTCATATATTTTAATCTTCGCTTTTGTGTCTCACTCAACTTACCAGAGCACATTTTCTCTCTACGTATAACATACTTGAAAGTATTCAAACGTCTCATCTATTATTCAGGCCAATGATTGTACATAGATCAAAGGGAATGTAGTCGCGGTGGAAGGGCGGGGGTAGAAGAGGGAGTAATAATATTCGTCACATTTCAGGCGGGAAATTTGATGTGATAAAGTTTCAATTTTCACCGGAAATTTATTGTAATTTGTGCCTCCTGGGAATGAATGGAGTTACTTCTAACCGAAATGTCGGTAGGTACTTTAATATTATTTGAAATAGATAGTCAGGAATCATGGATCTTTATGACCCGTTCAGTGTAACTGATACCGAGATACCGGATCCCGATTTTAAGTGAATCTCGTACACGAATGATGATATGTAGAGCTGTTGATCAATTGAACGAATCTCTTTTTGATTCAGTCATAGGCTCACTGGTCAATACAAAATGGTCTTGCAAAAAAATGGAGGAAGAAGTAATGTTTTCGTTTTCTTTTCGACCTTTTTTGTCCGACATCTGATTTTTTAATTTTTTTATTAAATAACACTAGATTTGATTACCCTAAAAGGCGATATACCACATATTAAGTCATGGTAATAGTGCCAACAAAGACGAAGCATTTTATTTATTTATTTAAACTTCATGTACAGAAAATAAAAAGTACATTGGCGAGCTTATTGCTAAAAAGCAATATCTTCCAACCGACCAAAGACGGACTAGTGATATTGATCAAAACGTTTGATACCATATATAGCCGTTTGCAATCAGAGGGTAGATAGTACTTGAACATTTAAAAAATCATAAATTACAAATTGACATTTAAAAAAAAACATAAATAACATATTAATATACCAATTACCAATTAACAAAAGACGATAGTAAGGAGGGCAAAGGAAGAAGGGAGTTTCATTTTAAGACGAAGATTACTACAGTAGTGAGTATACAACTTTTAAAAAATTGAGGAAATTTGGATGTTCAATTGGGGACAAAATGGTTGTATGGTTTTTTTACTGAAAACTTTATTTTCAGTTAAAAAAAGCACACTTTTTTCCTGAAAACTTTTAGCTATATTATTTCAAAAGATTTAATTTTTGTGTACACATTTCTTGGTGAATCTGCATTTTGCTATTATAAAACAACGACTATTTAGTTTTTCCACTTTACATACACTTATATTCAAACCCTTATCCGCACCCCAATGGTGCATAGGGCACTGCATTATATACGCAGTGTAATCTTGATCGATAACACACGAGGAAAGGTGATCACCCCTTCGCTTCAGGTACCAGTCCAGGTTAATATTGAATAAATATAAGGGCTAAAAAAAAATCACTTATAATTATTTGACCCCCCCTGGGAATCGAGCCCGGGACCTCTAGAACGGTAGCCGAGCGTGCTGACCATTACACTACGGAGGCAGACAAAATATAGTATTACAAAAACACACTTATATATGTATGACAAAAAGTGCTGTGATTTTTCGTTATTTTTGCAAAAAGCAAATGAAATCTACGCTGGTGGTCCCTGACGCGATTTAAGACGAATTCACCGAGACGAGAGACCTAACTTGAAATAGCTGTATTGATACGAGTGTACCGCTGCAAGGCAGGACACACACGGCTGGTCCAGCCAGGAGATACGGGTATCGGTACAACACGTACATGCATGTCCTTCGTGCTGACACTCTCATATCAGTATCGACCCTTTGTCTGATAGCGCTTACTCAACATTTTGCACTTCGAGCTGAGAAAGTTCGCTTAACCTGTCGAATGCGACGCGCAAATATGACTAGAAAAATATAATGTAAATAAATATGACAAATATGACTAGAAAAACGATTCACAATCAAACTAACTAACTAGCCATCATGCTTAAAATGTACATACTGCAAGACTTGCATCATTAGTCTTTTTTAGTTTCATTCATTCAAACCCTTATCCGCACCCCAATGATGCATAGGGCACTGCATCATACATACGCAGTGTTATCTTGAACGTTAACACATGAAGGAAAGAATTATGGAATAAATTTTAGAGTGAAAATATTACTTAACATTTATTTGACGCCTCTGGGAATCGAACCTGGGACCTCCAGAACGGTAGCCTAGCGTCCGTGTCGTATTATTTTTTGAAAATAAGAAGTAATATGAAAATAACTCCTGGAATTGGAGATAATCCAGATTTTGTGAACAAGTATTTGGACACACTCAAAATGTTGTTTTATCATTATTCTATCATCTTTAAATATCTGTTCTACACTGTTGGATATAGGCCTCTTCCGTATGTTTCAATTTATCCGGAGAAATATTATTACATTTCTGCGTATAGACTTAAGTCCAGTGTATGCACAACTTTCGATTGCTCAATAGAAATTGATCATGTCGCTCACTCCTTTCAAGAACGTCATAAATCAAAAATTGTCAATTTTCAGTTGTGCATGTTTTCAGAATGCCCAGTAAATGTACTATATCCCGGCAAAAGAGGCATATTTTTAACTTAATATTTACCCGCTCCAGGGCAGAAAGTGTTGTTTTTTGCATTTTGATGAAAAGGTATTGTTTAATTATTTTTTTAAATATACTGAATATTTTTCGAGTGGAGAAAAAATCTTCAGGTTTTACCTAAAAAGATTTATTGCACAGTTAAAAGTTCAATAAGTGGCTTGATATTTATTTTTAATATATTGTATTGTATTTTTAAACTTTAAAAACGTTCTCCTGAAAAATCAAGTTTTTTTATTTATGACGTTCTTGAATGGAGTAAGCGATTTGCGCGCTATTTTTTTATTTTTTTTCCTCCGAATATGATCTATGTGTCGCTATATCGACGCGCCCCGTGTTACATAATGCCACCCGCCCGGAATGGGTTAATCACAAGTTCCGCCGTTGACTTTGACTTAAGAGTGAGTTCACAATTCCGTGTTCCGCGCGACATTATCGTAAGTTAACACTTTACCAACGGCCGCGCAGGATCGCTTGTCGCATTGAGTGGCGTTCGATGTCCGACCAAGCTGAAAACCTTATTCGATACTCGACCACTATTCGATATTCGTTCGCGAACCATTTTATAAACAAGTTTTTTTGTTGTTCTGATTTTGTCTTTTTTCCCTTTCTTTAATTTTTGTACATTTTTGACGTCTCGACATAGATGAAGAAAAATATGGAGGTCTCTGTATTTACAGGGCTTAATATCATACAATTCAAACGTTTGACGTGTGATTTATTTTCCCATTTGATACATTTCAGATGGTCATTCATGTACAATAAAAAAAAAAAAAATTTATTTGGTTATGGCCGTACTCGCAATAATTGAATTCATTAAGCATCCAGCTGTCATCGCACACCCATTTTTTTTTTAACATGAATTGAATTTTTTTTTATAATTTTTTCCATCTCCCTACCTATCAATAACAATTTTTTTCAATACCATGTATTATTTCGCAGTAAAACTTATTTTTTTAAAATACAAAAACGGTGTTTAAGGGAAAATATTAATTACGTCAAATGTTACCTGAGTTTAAAAGAAATTAAGTTCCGTGCGATTTAATGTACTTATTTCTTTTCTGTACATGATGTTTAAATAAATAAATAAATTTAACGTATATTGTGCCTTAAACCTATCTACTAATAATTTCTAGCCACAGAAATCGCTTAAACAGAACAATAGTTGACTGTCTCTTTTCCCAAAAGTCAACAATCACCATTGATGGTGCAATTCTCAAACTTCCCTGCATATTCGCTTCAAATTATACGTTAAATTGTTTTCATTTTTTTACCTAGATTTTTTTTTTAAATATTCATATTGCTACATATACCGGCATGCGGCAGTGTGAATACCTGCCCACATTTTTAATCTTAAGACTAACACGGCTGTCCAAACTTAAAACACAGTAAGGGACATTTTTTATGTAGTACGTTTTTTTTGCATTTTTAGATTAAGTAGAATCTATTTAGTCCAAAAATGCAAAAAAAACTTACTACAAAATAAATGTTCCTGACTGTGTTTTGAGTTTGGACAGGTCAAGTTGGCAAGCCTGCGCGGCGCGCTGTTATTGTGTGCGTGATGTGTAAGTTTTCTACCAAGATTTTCAATACTACTTTGAATCGTGAGATTTAAGACTTTTTTTTTAAATAATATGAAACAAATTAATTTTGTAAAATGCATAGTTTGATTTGTAAAATGTTCAATTGAATTTGTAATTTGAAGTAAAAAAACCTTTTAACATAAACTAACTAACCATCATGCAACTTTCAGCAGGGGTAGGCTGATAGAATAGAACGCCAAGCCACGATTTTCTTGGATCTTCCTCTGATTATTTAACTACATTCGACTCATAAATTTTGTAATATAACACTATCCTTATCATTCATAATTCATAAATTGATTCGGCAGTCACATTATGGTAGAATCTATCCAATTTTAAATTAAGTTTTACTTAGTAACTAAACTATAATTTTGCAACGATAATTTTTATAACCCTCTGATTGCAAACAGATATATGGTATCAAACGTTTTGATCAATATCACTAATCTGTTTTTGGTTGTTTGGAAGATAAGGCTTTTTAGCAATAAGCCGCCAATGTACTTATTTATTTTCTGTACATGAATTTTAAATAAATAAATTAATTAAAAATTAAAGCAAAAACATAATTTTATTTTGTAATACTACTTAAAAAAGTGACACAAAGTGAACGATTAATAAGAAGAGTGTTGTATTGCTGTATTTTTTTTATAATTAACATAAATTGTAAACATTTATTTAAATCACAATTTAAAAAATATTTTACAGAGACCCACCAAGCCATATTTTGTGTCTTGTCGGTGGAGTTCTTTTTTAATACATTTTTATTGTTTTTAACCATTTTAACCTAATATACACACAAAAAAGAGAGAAAAATTTAGAATGTATACGTTTTACAATTTTCATAAATTTAACTCTTAATCGTTTACCCATTACTTTATTTTGACTTTGTTCCATATTTTATTTTGACCTCTAACATCCGTTGGCAACAAATTAAAAATGTTCGGAACGATATATTGCAGTGTTCGACTCCCATATTTATTGTTGATTCTTGGGACTATCAAACCTTCGTTGTATGTAAATCGTGTATCATGGTTGTGAAATACAACCACAAATGGCAGTATAAGTGCCATTGTAGAAATAAATGTCACCGGGCTTTAGTTATAAGCCTGGACGTTTATGTACGCCAATACTCCTTCGAGGAAAGTTTTGTTTGGACGCCTATGTACGGCCATACTTAACAGTAACGGATCTCGTCCAGAATAGGCCCCCATGCGACCCGGAGTGATGTACGCAGATTGGCGCAATCACTCGCCTCTTGCGCAGAGCCCACACGCGCGCAGGCATTAATTGTTTTATGGTGAACATCTCTTGGACAGTCGCGGCTGACATGTTGATGGTTATTGAGCCAGCCCGTGATTGGCGGAGTTTATGGCGTCCACTACGGTCACCATGACCTGACACTTATGGGGACTGTTTATTTTATAGGCCTGCGAAGTGATAATCGTAGAGATGGCCGCATAAATATGATAATTTCAAATTTTCAAGTTACCTATGCATAGGAAATCAGTGATTTGCAGGAGGAGATCATTCATGTTTGTCCGACGAGTACTCTGGTGTACGAATGAATCTGCCACAGAAATTTACAATTTTTGTATTAACTGATTCGGCATGCACTTTGAGGTGAAATCCATCCGTTTTTAATTTTAGTTCTACTGCGTGAATACAACATGAAGTAGTGGTATTTACTAAGTAAAACCTTAATGAAAAATGAAATTTACTGTTTTTGGTGATCTTTATACTTTTACTTTATTTTGTTTTTGACACCTCAACATGGATGCAGAAGAATATTGGAGTTATCATTGATGTAAACACGACTGGTTTTGAGAACTACAAATGTTCTTTAAACCAGGTCTCGTTTACAATAACAAACTCAAAAGTGGTCTTACACCACTTTTTCAATTTGTCACTTACGTAATAAATTGACTATACATTCAAGATATTGAGATTGATTTCATTACACTCGACTAGCTTAGAAAACTACTGTTGTATTTATCGACAAGTGATTACAAAAACTATATTTTTGTAATCATCTGTCGATGAAAACAACTGTACTTTTAGAAACTATTCGTGTGTATTGAAATTATGGTTTGTAGTTGAATACCACTTTAATTTATCAGAAGGGAAGCAAGATGAAAGCGGATTACTTTTAACACAAGTTTATTCAGTTCTATCAAATTACAATCAAGAAAATACTCAAGAATAATCGCGTGATTCTAATGTGAGAGCAGTTGAAGTACGTGTCGATCTGAGGACGGGCGGCGACGAAGTGTGACGGGGTCGCTTCCGTTCGTTGCGGGCCTCGTGTAGGGAGCTCGCTATTTCACTCGATTTGAGTTGCCATAGTCGATGTGTGGGTTGCCACAAAATAAAACCCAATAATTGGTATTATACAATGTTTAATTTTTGAAATAATCCAGTAAAACACATTAAAATGCAAAGATTACCAGAATTAATCAGAAAACAATTACAACTCGGCGAATTTTAATTACCTGTAAGAAAAACGTGCTCTGAAAACATAAGTCACAAGGGGGTTGTTTTCAGATCAAGGGGATGGGAGTAATAAGTAATTATGTCGAGCCAATAAATCGCGCAATGAGGCGGTTCCTAACATAACACAGGAAGTACACTAAGTAAGAGGGAATAATAAATTACTCGGTACGCTTTTAAGTCTCTTCTGCCCCGAGAAAACATCCCCCGCTCTTGTTGACATCCCTTCCGAGCAATTACTTCCAAGTCGGGTGGAAACTCGCCTGTCTTCGAGGGAGGATTTCAGTCTCGCGATTTTGGCTTTCTTTAGAGTGATTACTTACTGCCCGTATCTTTAAGAAATTACAAAATTTGAGTGTGTCCAAATATTATACTTGTTTACTAATCTGGATTATCTCCAATTATATTAAGAATACATGAAAAATAACTCCTTTAGTTGGAGATAAACCAGATTTGTGAACAAGTATTTGGACACACTCAAAATGTAGTAAATAAATTATCTGGACAAATTTATATTTTCTATTTTATATTTATATTTATATTAATGATATTTTCTGGCGTTTCTCATGTGTGTGATTAAAATCCAGGATTCGGACCTCACATTCTGATAAAAGAGTTTCTGCTCAATAAAAAGCTTATTTTCATCTCACCAATAGATGTCTCTAGAGAAGTTCTAGTGTTTCAAGAATAATATTTCAAAATTGGTTCATATATATAGAACGTCCAAGAATTTGAGTAGTGTGGTTGTCAATAATGGGTAGAATTGGTGAATGTTACATGTGTGTAAAGTGATCACTTACACCAGCCTATGACGGTCGTCAGCCCCGTAAATGCCCAGACTTCCATATTCTTCTTCATCTTTCTAACAGAAATTGGAAAAATATCAAAAATAGGACTATAACTGAAATTTAATTGATTATAAATCGTAATAAAAAAGTTAATAATAAAGTGGTTAAAGCAAAGTTGTTAAATTTTATAAAGTTTATTAAATATGCCACAAAGTATCTGCGAAAAAAGATCAGGATATGTTACATTTATTATTTACCTAGCTTATTATGAACAAATTTCACAGATCAATCAGTGGATTTTTGTTTCTTATAGCTAGAAACACTAAGTAGGTAAGTACTATGGGTAGGTAAGTACCTAAAATTACGATTAAAATTTCACCCCAAATGATTCCAATGCGTCGCAAGTTTCCAGTACCGCTCGGGGTGCTAAATTCATTTAAAAATCCCTTTGTGAGTGGTGGGTCGCGTCAAAGGGATGAATAATATCGAGGAAACCGCCATGACATTATCCCATCACAAGTATTATGTTTGATTATGTCATTTGCTAAGCGGCTTACGTACTTTAAGAGAGGGGTCGTTGTAAAATACACAAAAATTTAAGTACCTATGTAGTACGAGCCAAAAGTTTGTAGTCCAAAAAAAAAATTATTTATAAGAAGCTTTTTATTGAGCAGAAACTCTTTTTATCTCACCAATAGATGTCTCTAGTGAAGTTCTAGTGATTCAAAAACAATATTTCAAAATTGGTTCATATATATGTACATAGAATTTCCAAGAATTTGAGTAGTATGGTTGTCAATAATGGGTAGAATTGGTGAATGTTACACTTTAAATGTTAAAGTGATCACTTCAACCAGCCTATGACGGTCGTGAGCCCCGTAAATGCGCAGACTTCCATATTCTTCTTCGTCTTTGATGAGATGTTACAAAATAATATGAAAAATAACTTCTATAATTGGAGATAATCGAGATTTGTGAACAAGTATTTGGACACACTCAAAATGTTGTAAAAAAAACATTAAACAACACAGTCAAAAATGTCGTGAATAAAATAACATTTGTCAGATTATAAACATTAAAAAAAAAGTTTTCAAGTGTCTCCCAATATGTAAAATAATTCGGGAAGGATCTTGCATACATTTTTATTAAGGGTCTCTACCTTAAAAAACAAAGGCAAATCAACAATAGATGAAACCGTGAAATCACACATGAAGCGCCGTTGAATTATATGAAATACATGTTGGTTAAAAATTTGTGTAGCATTGGTAGAGTGGTGTATTTAACACAGTGATCACTTTAACTATAATGATAGGTCGTAAGCCCTGTAAATTCACAAATTCTATGTTTTTATTCGTCCATGTTGAGATGTCATATAAAAATCCCCTGAGTGGGGAAACCCAGATTTGTGAACAAGGATTTATACACACTCAAAATGATGTGAATATTAGTTTTTATTCATATTATGTTTTAATAAACTAAGATTAATTTAATCAGTAATATGTATTTGATAGTTATAAATATTTAATAAAAAATCATAAATAAAATAATTTCAAAAAAAACTTTCAAAATTTCAAATCGAAGCAGCAAACTTTGCTTGAAAATACAGATTGGTGTGGCGTTCTATTTTCTCTGCCTACCCTCGCGGAGAAGCGGCTTGATGTTTAGTCAGATTTTTTCATAATATTTTTTTTCATATAATTTTGCAAAGTAATCAAAGTTGCTTATTAACCTTTTGCGTGCGGATTCAAATATTTAAAAATAGAAGTGGAAACGTCTCCTTTCATGTGAACATCAAAGGATATTTTAAAAACATTTAAAATATTTTTCGGTTTTCTTTTGGGGTCTTTATTAATTAAAGGGCGAAAGAATTCCTGGATCATTCTTCCCAGACACAAGGAGATTAGCAGGAAGATGTGAGCCCTCTTTTCAAATCTATGTTGCCCCATTTAGGCTCCGGGCACTATTATCCACCCCTCTTCTTAATTCAAAGACAAACGAACAGTTAAAACAGCATTCTAATTGGGTAATTAATCACAACGTCTGTTTGCTAAGCTGAGAGGTTTAGAAAGGTGTATTGTACAAGGTAGGAACACGTCTTTATTTGATGTTTTCACCAGAAATTTGTCAACAACGTGAATTGAACGCGATATTTTGTAAACGCTACAAGTTCACCCACGAATATTTTTTCTTCTAATTTTTTAAAATAAAATTGGTGACAATATTTTGAGTGCGTCCAAATCTGGGTTTACTTACGAGTTATGTATAAGTATTGACATCTCAACACAGATGAAGAAGAAAACGAAATTATTAATTTAAATTTTTCTTTGTAAACCCCACTATTTTTTGAAAATCTATTGTGACCCGTGTTTCGATGCATTCCGCATCATTTTCATACACCGTATGTAAAGCTAAGTTTAAATTTTTGATTTTTGTCTTAGGGACTGTGAATAGTGGTATACTAAATAAAACTTCTCGGCTACCGTTCTGGAGGTCCCGGGTTCGATTCCCAAGGGGGGTAAAAATAAATATAAGTGATTTTTTCACTGTAATATTTATTCAATATTACCATGGACTGGTACCTGAAGCGGAGGGCTGATCACCTTTCCTTCATAAGTAAAACGATCATGATAACACTGCGTTTATAAGACACAGTGCCCTATGCACCATTGGGGTGCGGATAAGGGTTTTATTATTATTATTATTCAATAAAACTTAAATTTAAAAATAGATCGATATTACCACAAAGTGACTACCTAATCAATTAATGAATAAAAATGAAAGATTACGAATTTATTTACATTTGAAAATTGAATAGTGTGGTTGTCAATCATAGGTAGAATGGTGAATGTTTCATCTGTAAAAAGTGATCGCCTAACTAGCCTATGGCAGATCATAAGCCCTGAAATTCCCAGACTTCAGTATTCTATTTCATGTATGTTGAGATGTCAATAATGTATAAATATTTTTATTTATTGACTTGGCGTTTAATTTGTAGAACTCCATTTTAATTTATGTATTAATTTTAAATCAAACACAGATTTTATGAGTCTACTAAGTTGTATTTTATTAACAAAACAAAATATAAGGGTACATACCTACATCCCCCATTAGCTACTGTTGTCTCCCATAAATTATTGCTGCACATGTTAAAACTGTCACTTAGAATTGTATAGCTACATAAGGACCGTAGTCCATTTGATCTTCACATTCGTTTGATAATGCCCTAACAAGGCGAAACAATTGTCACAATATAATTTTTTATGTGTTTTTTGTTAATAAAATACAACTTAGTAGACTCATAAAATCTGTGTTTGATTTAAAATTAATACATAAATATAAATATTTTGTTCACAGAACTCAGACAGTTTCTTTAACAAGACATATAGTATCAATAAGTACGAAAAGTGAGATGGTAATGTCTCGAAGACAATCGCGTTATATCCTCTCAATAAACCTATATCCATAATTAATTTGACCCGTAGCTAAGTACTGTGGGAAAGGGAGGCATTGTGTGCTCAAACAGACGGCAAACGCCCCCAGAAAATAAGCCCGCCGAGACAATACAATGTACCAACTAGTTATTAAGACATTAAGTTTACCTCTACGCGGTTATGCCGTGCTTTTTAAATCTGAGAACCTCCAATATTCAGATTTTTCGCTTAATTAAATATTTTAAGACTATCGGACTATATTCAATTTTCAAAAAGAAAATGAATGGGGTAAATTATGTACCATTTAATGTAAAAAGGAATCGGGTTTATTTTTCATCCCTTTCATTTTATTTTATTATGAGATGAAATATGGCGATATTGGTAATAATTTCTTACATAAATATTCACGGAAAATATTCAGTAAATTACAAGTTACAATAATAAAATGACTATATATTCTTCTTCTTCTTCTTCATCTTGGTATAGACCTTAAGGCTTGTTTTTAAGTGGGATTAGCCTCCTGCGATGTATGGGAGTTTATTTATATATATATAGGTATATATATATATATATATATATATATATATATATATATATATATATATATATATATATATATATATATATATATATATATATATATATATATATATATATATATATATATATATATATATATATATATATATATATATATATATATATATATATATATATATATATATATATATATATATATATATATATATATATATATATATATATATATATATATATATATATATATATATATATATATATATACTTATATGTATATATATATATATATATTTATATTTATATATATACATATATATATATATATATATATATATATATATATATATAATTATATATATTTATATATACATATATATATTATATATATATATTTATATATATATATATATATATATATATATATATATATATATATATATATATATATATATATGTGTGTGTGTATATATTAGATACTGATAAATTATCATTGGATTAAACATGATTAACTTTAAGTATCCTTTAAAACCATCCTACGCCAATTGATCGCCTAACAATAATAATGATATCCTTTGATGACTCAAGTACGATGAGCCCACGCGGAGCAGTTACGTCTTTTTTCGTTATCTTATTTAACCATAATGACTCTATTTGGATAACATGATGGGTACACCAGTGAAATTACAATGCAAAAAAATCACTATTGTCTTTAGTTTACCTGATGAGGGCATGG
Organism: Brachycentrus maculatus; assembly: GCF_059751285.1. NCBI lineage: Eukaryota > Metazoa > Arthropoda > Insecta > Trichoptera > Brachycentridae > Brachycentrus > Brachycentrus maculatus. Next base: position 2,080,014 of record NW_028280859.1, read on the forward strand.
TTATTCCGAAACCGGAAATCGTGAAATAAATTTACTATATTATATACTCTCTCACCGAGATATTTTTCCCGTCTCTTCGTCAGGAAAATTACTACATCAGCTTCCAAATAATACTACATTATTATTATTATTATTCCGCGTCACTACCATAGTAATATTCACGCACTTACAACTTTGTTTATTTTAGTTGGCTTATGCAACAGGACCACTACAATCCGAATCCCTGCTTATCCGAACACCTCTGTAATCCGAACGAAAAACGAAAATAAATCTCGGCCAACTCGAATTTATAATTTCTTTAAAATATTAATAAATAAACTTAAAATGTCACAAAACATATTTTTTGTTTTATTTGATAAAAGTTATTACCCTACAGATTCACTGTACTGTAATCCGAACGCTCCACTAGTCCGAACAGAGGGTAAATTTTCGGCTTTCGGATTTCTATAGAGGTCCTGCTTTATTACATTTATGTAATACAAACTATTTTTACAACGTCATATATATTAAAAAACTTGATTTTACAGGAGATCGTTTTTAAAGTTTAAAAATACAATAAAATGCATTAAAAGTAAATACCAAGCCACTTATTGAACTTTTTACTGTACAACAGATCTTTTTAGGTAAAACCTGAATGTTCTTTTTTCCATTTGAAAAATATTTGGTATACTTAAAAAATAATAAAACAATACCTTTTCTTCAAAATGCAAAAACAACATTTTCTGCCCTGTAGCGGGTAAATATTAAGTTAAAAATATGCCGCTTTTGCTGGAATATAGTACATTTTCTGGGCATGCCGAAAACATGCACAGCTGAAAATTTTCGATTTTTGATATTTGACGTTGTTGGAAGGAGTGAGCGATATATTAAAACAATATGTTCTCCGTACTACATATACATTTTCCCGATTTCCGTGTTCCTCATTCGGTCTCTAAACGTTTCCGGTTATGTACTTCAACGCCTTATTTCTGATTAATTTTAATATCAACTTGTTAAATATGGAATACACAACGACCTTTTGGCTTTCATTGTGACGTAACAGTTTTAGATTGTGAATAGATTGTTAGTAAATAAAACTTAACGATTTTTTACGTTTTTTTTTCTTTTGCAAAATAATAAAAGCTAGCCCTGAAGCACAAGGCGTGGCGACGTGTGTCCGTATGTGGGGTTATCAGTTACATCATTGAGAATGGTTTAAAAAATAAATTACTTCGCGTTTATAGTCCTGCTCGAAAGGTCAGAGTGTACATGTCATGTAATTACATAATGCATTATTGATCCATTACATCCCTCGTTTAGTTATATATTTCCTCACATTAATTTTGACGACTTTTTTATATAAATATATAGACTGTTTGAATTTAAATGATGTTCGTGATATTTTTTATTTAAAACTTCTGAAATTTGAGATGTGTGGTTGTCAATCATGAGTAGCATAATGTTTTATAAAATATAAGGGAAATTATTTATTTTCTAAACGAATTTTAACTTTATTTGTTAAATATATTTACATATTATTTTTTGACATTTCATCGAAGAATATGGAGGTCTGGGCATTTACGGGGCTGACTCAAATTCTTCAAAGTTATAATATATGAACCAATTTAGAAACCTTGTTCTTGAATCACTAGAACTTCACTAGAGACATCTATTGGTGAGATGTTATGAAGATTTTTACTAAGCAGAAACTCTTATATTAGTATGTGAGTTCCGAATCCTGGATTATAATCACACACATGATAAACGCCAGAAAATATGATTTTTATTATTTAAGCTTATAATTTGACCAGATAATTTATTTACAAAATTTTGAGTGCGTCCAAATACTTGTTCACAAAATCTGGATTACCTCCAATTACTGTGGTGATGACTTCTCGCCGAGTTAACCTCCCATTTCCCACCCTGGGATTCGTGGAAGTGTCCCGGCCCGCTGGCAACTTGCAGTTCGTGACAGCTGTCAGCTTGACAGTTCGAGCTGTCAAGTTGTTACGTCACGAGACGGTCCATTGTTCCGCGCTGACGTTCAAACTACAGTTTATAAGGCCGATTCAATTAAGGACAGATAAAATGTTTGACGTTCACCTTTGCATTATATTTGAATACTTTTTTTTTCATTTATCATAATGTTTTCTCGGACGAATATGTGACAGAACGATGTATGGTAGATGGTTGAATGGTAATATAAGGAAATAATGAAAGGCTGTAGTAAGGATTATCGATACAATTAAGAAACGTGAATTAGCGATAACAATAAAATAAAATAAAAAAAAAACAAATGTTAGTCCGATGATGTCGAACGACGAAACACAGTCACTGATCAAATAACATAAATGTGAAAAACTATATATGTATTAGTTATTTTATTGTATCTTATTCAGTAGTTTAATGTAGGTACAATATTTAAAAATATGTTTTTTATTAATTATTTATTTACTTACCATACTTAAGTTCAATCAGGAAGTTGCTGTATACTCTATATTCTTCTAGCCCTTATCCGCTCCCAATGGTGCATAGGGCACTGCATCAGATCAATACTTACTCTTGACTGTTTATTACATGAAGGTTAGGTGATCAAAAGGTAAACCTGCGCTCAGGATGATATTAAAGAAACATTAGGATTAAATATATATATATATATATATATATATATATATATATATATATATATATATATATATATATATATATATAAGTCTTTGAGACGATAATTTGTCAAAATGACGGTATATAAAATATATAGCTAAATGTGTTTTTTTTTTTAGAAAATACCAAAATCTATTGTGACATGATTTTTGATGTTTCGATGCATTCCGCATTATTTTCAAAAACCGTATGTGAAGCTAAGTTTTTATTATTTTTTTATTTAATAAATAAAAATAAGAAAAAGCTCCTACCCCCCCCCCCTTTTCAACCTTCAACGTCCCAAGGACACATCTCTAAAATTTAGAGTTAACTTCAAATACCGTGTTTTAAAATCATGCGGAATGCATGGGAACGCGTATTAAAATAGATTTTACGTAATAGTGGTATTTACTGAGTAAACCTTAAATTAAAAATTGATAGATTTTACCACAATGTGACTGATGAATCAATTAATGAAAACAAAATCGCTTAGCTTTATATACGGTGTTTGAAAGTGATGTACAATAGAATGCACGGAAACGCGTGTCCCATAGATTTTAGAAATAGTGGTATGTACCAAGTAAAACTTAAAAGAAAAATATAAATTTTCACATAAAGTGATAATCCAGCCCTTAAAACGCGACCGCTCGTGAATTTAATAACACATCCAATGATAATATTTCACAATCACTCAGAGAGGGCATTGTTAAATTCCACAAGTGTCGCGATCGTTCACAGCCGGTAATAAGATTAATCTCGCAGGGAAACAAAGCTGGCTGAAAGCTGTCCGAGATAACTCGGGTGACAAGAGCGCTGCGAGGTCGGCCGGTTGACAGACTCGGTACTGCCGGAGTTGGGGGTTCGAGGAAGGGGTGGGTATCGTCTCCGAAGCGCCGTCAGGTGTCAGATTTTCAGAAATTCTAGTCGCTGGTAGCCCAGCGGGGTAGCGGAAAGAGCGTCGTCAACATTTGGTCTTTGGTTCTTGTCCCGACAGCGAGAAGCGATTCGATGGAAAATCAAACTTTATAAAAAATATACTACTACTACTACTACTACCATCACGCCGTTTCCCCGCAGGGGTAGGCAGAGAGGATGGAACGCCACACTCTTCGGTCCTGACATACACTCCTCGCCTTCTTCACATCCATACATCTAGTCATACATGCCTTCCGCTTACGCAGACTTTTGACCCAGATTTCAGGTTCTGATTGATCTGATCGTGCCAAGTCTTTTTCGGTCGTCCTCGTTCTGTTTTCCCTCTCTCTCTGTAAACATATATATATATATATATATATATATATATATATATATATATATATATATATATATATATATATATATATATATATATATAATATATATATATATATATATATATATATATATATATATATATATATATATATATATATATATATATATATATATATATATATATATAAATATAAATATATAAACATATACTTATCTTATTATTTTTTTTTATTTAATAAATAATTTGAATTGTAAATGAAAATACTTGTTACACTCTCCTTTATCATTTATCGTTCACTTTGAGTTACCACATTTCGGAAGTGTAATGGCAAAGGGGTATATCTGTCAAAATTTTCATTTACTAAGTTAGTTCCACAAAATGTCTAAAATAGTGTATTCCATAATCTGGCAAAAGGATATAGCTGTAGTTGCAATACTTATTTAGTTTTATTAAGATATGTACATACAAAAATACATAAAACGAATGAGTTATTCAATTTCACAAGTGTGTTTTTGCTCTCCTGTAAAATTTGGTCTCAGAAAAATATAACCCTTTGCCTTTACTATACCGATTTATTAACAAATATTCGTAACTACCGGTTTAAGGAGAGTGTTATATCACCATTCCACAAAGTTAATAATGCTTTTTATATACAAAACTGTTTGACCTACTGGTTTGAATATAAAATGTACTAGTTTATATTCGAACCCATAGATCATCAAGCATCTGTAGCTTCCAAAACTAGTTGTTAAAAATAAATATCCTAATACTCATGTGGTAAAAACAAGTTTTTCATTTACAATTTAATCATGTCTTTTCACAAAGTAAATGCGAAAACAATTAACAAAATGATATATAAAATTATGTTTAAATAAATATTAAAAAATTAATAAAAGATACAAATAATAAATGGGTATTTACAGGGCAAGAATGAGTATTTACAGGGCAAGAATGGGTATTTACAGAGCAATAATGGGTAATTACAGGGCAAGAATGGGTATTTACAGGGCACGAATAGGTATTTACAGAGCACCCATTATTGCTCTGTAAATACCTGTATTATTTACAGGGCAAGAATTGGGTGTTTAGTTATCTTCAACAGGGTGAACCAATCTAAAATATAACATGATTACTGTAAATGTAAGTAGAGAAACCCAAATTTGTGAACTCGTATTTGGACACACGATTTTTTTTTGTTTCTTCCCCTCAAAAGGTTGCTCGCCCCTGTCCAGGATGTCTGAGACGCCGTCACGAATATCTGTCACCCGGCTTTCCGTTTCGTTCGTTTAATACCTCCTGCCGCTAGCAGCACGGCGAGCCACCCACCGGCGGGCGAGGGGCTTGGGGCGGGAGGGGGTGCTCCGTGATTCGGGGTGACCCTTCCCAGGCTCGAGGTCGCGTCTGACAGCCGCGCGTCAAATTCCCAATGGAATATTTGACAAATTCAAACGGCCCGTAATAAATCAATCCGGCGTCTTTGTTTGGACTGCGACTCGAGTCCCGATAGGTCACGTGTGCTGGATTGTGATTGGACAATGGTCATGATTGAATTTTCTGAGAATTAGAGTTCTGATGTGCCATCTATAACAGCCTCAATCTGAAGCTTTGGCAGAGAATGGTTAGGATTATAAACTTAATAAAATTAAACAACTTACATATTATTTTTTGACATCTCATCAAAGATGAAGAAGAATATGGAAGTCTGGGTTTTTACGGGGCTGACGACCGTCATAGGCTGTTTTAAGTGATCACTTTACACACGTGTAACATTCACCAATTCTACCCAATATTAACGACCACACTACTCAAATTCTTGGAAGTATTATATTATATATATGAATCAAATTAGAAACATTGTTCTTGAATCACAAGAACTTCACTAGAGACATCTCATCTATTGGTGAAATGAAAAGAAGCTTTTTATTGAGCAGAAACTCTTATATGAGGTCCGATCCTGGATTATTGTCACACACATGAGAAACGCCAGAAAATACCATTTTCATTTTTATTATTAAACTTATAATTTAACCCGATAATTTATTAATCCAGATTTTGTGAACAGGTATTTGAACACACTCAAAATGTTATTAAACAACTTTGATTATGTCTGGTCAGTAGGTACTTCTATCCCCTCAAAACCTTCAAGACCCTCAAATTCAGTACTATGAACCGACTAGAGGCATTCAAAATGTGGTTAAATCGTTAAATACTACGCATCCATGGACCTATTTGGTGAGCAACGCAAATGTGCTTCAAAGAGCAAGAGAAGGAAGACAGTTGCTGATTGAAACCAAGGTCCGGAAGGTGTCCTGTCTGGGGCATGTGCTAAGAGGAGAGAAGTACCTACAAGCTATTGCTTCTAATCATAAAAAGCTAAATAGAAGGTCGACGAGATGTTGACAGAAGATAGATCTCCTGGCTCCAGAATGTAAAACATCCAACAACTGTAGATTTCACAACGATACGATTCCAAAAAATACAATAAATTTGTAAACAAAATACTGTGAAATTATACTACCTTACTTACCATTAGGCTGCTTTCTGGCAGATGTAAGCAAAGAGAATCGAACGCCACACCAAACTGTCTTTGCAAACTTTCTTTGCCTTTTCCACATTCATATATCTCCTCGTATATACCCACCGATTATTCCGACTGCTGACCTGACCACTTTCAAGTATTTGAAAAACGTTTTATTAATTGTTTCGGCATTAACTTTGTGGTAAGACATGTTACATTGATCAATGAAAACACTTGTTTTTATACCACTTGAGTTTTATTAAAGACTACTAGTTTCAGAAGCTAAACTTCCATCATTCAGGTCTGAATAATAACTGCTCTGAATAATAGTTATTATTCAAACCTGAATGATGGAAGTTAAGCTTCTGAAACTAGTAGTCTTTAATAAAACTCAAGTAGTATAAAAACAAGTGTTTTCTTTTATCATTTGAAAAACTTGATAATACCAAGTTTTGCTCGATTTTCCTTTGCTCCTATTACCAACCACATTCTCCTCATTAATTTGTTTTACCGTTCTTCCGTCACTCATTCGTCCCACATGAAAAATCCATCTCATTACACCTTTTTTTTAATTTTACTGATAATGCTTATCTCAGCCATGCATTCTTTCCTCAGATCAACCTTCGAATATCTATCAAACTTTGTTCTGGCGACAGTCATCTGATAGATCTAATTTCGACTGCATTAAGTCTACTTTCATCCTTCTTTTGCCAACTCCATACTTCACTTCTGTACATTATCGTTGGAACCGGGACTCTTATGTGCACTGCCAGTTTAGCTTTCGCTGAAAGGTGAATTAGGCAATTAAAATGGGTATTTAAACTTAATTTAAGATGTGAAATACGCAAATCCGTTGATGCGTAGGTGTAAGCCGAATGGTTCAAAACACCATAAAAACTTTTTTTCGTTATTTATAATCGTATTATATTAGATTTATTATATTTTATTGTGATATTTACCTAAAATAAATATGACAAAGAGTTAAAAGCGTCAATATTTATTTACGCTAATTAAAAATAATTCTCACATTTCTTCTCATTATAATTATGTATTTAATAAGTCTCATCTATATATCCGCCTCCGTACTGTGATGGTCAGCGCGCTCGGCTACCTTTCTGGAGGTCCCGGGTTCGATCCCCAAGGGGGGTCAAATAAATTTAAGTGATTTTTTTTCACTATGATATTTATTCAATATTACCCTGGACTGGTAGGTACCTGAAGCGGAGGGCTGATCACCTTTCCTTCATATGGTAGATAACACTGCATTTATATGAAGCAGTGCCCTATGCACCATTGGGGTGCGGTAAGGGTTTTATATATATAAATAAAAATGTAAAATATAAATAAAAATGTTATTTTTTTTCCATCTCAACAAAGATAAAGAATTTTTTTTTTAATTTTAGTTTTTACTTGGTAAGTATCACTATTTACAGGGCTTACGGCCTGTCACAGGCTGTTTTAAGCGATCACTTTTTATACGTGTAATGGTTGATTAAAAAATTAAATTTTGTCTAGCCTCCCATCAATTCGATGATGTCTTTGACGACGAAACCCGGTCACCGGTCAATAAAATAAACGTGGAGTAGAGTACATATATACTCGTAGTTGTCATTTTATTATTTATTATTCAGTTATTCATTATACCTACAATATTCCTATGTATTTTTTTTTAATGACTGCTGTATTGACAGGGGCAAAGCTCTCAAATTAAATCAAACATATTATCATTCTAACCCTTATCCGCACCCAATGGTGCATAGGGCACTGCATCAGATCGAAACTTACTCTTGATCGTTTATTACATGAATATAAAGTGCTCAAACCTGCTCTCAGGAACATATGAAATAAACGCAAGGATGACTTATAGTCATTAGTATTTTTATTCCTTTCATACTGAGCTCTCAGATTTTGAACCAAGATTAAAATCAAAATTTAAGTCTGCGATAATCTATTTATTGTAACTGCAGGCAGTTGGTAGAATTCCATTTTGAATTGTTGGGTAAAATATCTAAAATTAAAGACGGTTATAGGGTTGAATTCTACTTTTATTTAAATATATGATGTGACGCGTTTCGTCTTATTAAGGCATTATTAAACACTCACGTGTTGATAATGTCTTAATAAGACGAAACGCCTCACATATTATCATTTATATGTAAATAAAAGTAGAATTCAATCCAATAACCGTGTTTAATTATAGATATATCGTAGTCGTACAGGAGAAAGTGACCAACTAACAATATGTAAAATGTTCAGTGGGCCATTTAAGTCACTTTTGCTTGGCAACAAAATAAACATCAATGCAGTTAGTCATTTTTAACAAGTCGATATATTATACTTTCATGTTTAAAATCCTTAGGGATTTTTTCAGGGCAATATTAAGCTAGTAAGATATCAAATAGTCAATGATCACGATTTTGTAAAAAATACACTTGGTCACTTTCTCCTGTATGACTACGATATGATATGTGACGCGTTTCGTCTTATTAAGACATTATTAAACACTCACGTGTTGATAATGTCTTAATAAGACGAAACTGTATGTTGATGTAGTTTGAAACAGGAGCTAAAAAAGACCGAGAAAAACTTGGCATGATCAAGTATGTCAAATACTTGAAAGTAGTCAGGTCAGAAGTCGGAATAATTATTCAGTGTATTTTTGTTGCCTTTTAATTATTACTATCATCATATTATTATAAGTTGTTAAAAAAAGCTAATTTATTGTGTTCCACAACACCCGTCACAATAGGTAATAAAATAAATTGTGACAATTCAATAAGACATGCCTTTGGAGAGACATTGGCACTGTTGTTAAGAGACAACCGTGAGAAAAGTAAAGGTACGTCAATTAAATGGAGTCAACAAGTCAATATCGCGTCATCGCAGATCAGTTTCTTCCGACAGTGTCCGGTGCTCTTAACAGCTCCAATGGCTTTCGTGATACCTCGAACACCTTTCTTGCCGAAATCTAATACCCCATAAATCATCAGTTCGTGATCCTCGCCTCCATCACACTCCAGGGACAACACCAATAAAACACACCTTATTCATTTATAGACCATATTTATTTGGGCCAAACATTAGGATTCGTGAACAACGAACGGTTTCAACATCAAAAATCGAGAGTTACATTTTACAAGTTAATAAAGACAGCGTTCAAACAGGTCAGCGAAGCTCCGGGCGCAAGAATATAACTGACAATTAGTGATTTCGAACATAAAACTGTACATTTCAAATAGAAGATACATCGTGAGATGTCTGTGTAATAAAAACCCAGGCGTTTCAGCTCTCGGTGTTTGCAGATTCACACTATCACAAGATTTTTATTATAACGCTCATAGTTAACAGTTCTGTTACATTTAATATCAAATTGGATCAGTGCACGAACTTAGAACATCACGAGCATACAAACTTGGACAAATCGCTTCAACCGCACCTTGAAATGAAACATCGACGAAATAATAGATAACATATCAAAAATAATAAGAATTAACTGAAATGATTCATACGTTATTGAAACAGATGTCTCAAAAGTGGATAGTTACAATTTTATTGATACATGAACCAATTTAGAAACCTTGTTCTTGAATCACTAGAACTTCACTAGAGACATCTATTGGTGAGATGTAAAGAAGCTTTTTATCAAGCAGAAACTCTTATATTAGTATGTGAGGACCAAATCCTGGATGATGTCAAAAAATAATATGAAAATAACTCCTGTAATTGGAGATAATCCAGATTTTGTGAACAAGTATTTGGACACACTCAAAATGTTGTAAATAAATTATCTGGTCAAATTATAAGCTTAAATAATAAAAATGAAAATGGTATTTTCTGGCGTTTCTCATGTGTGTGATTATAATCCAGGATTTGGTCCTCACATACTAATATAAGAGTTTCTGCTTAGTAAAAAGCTTCTTTACATCTCACCAATAGATGTCTCTAGTGAAGTTCTAGTGATTCAAGAACAAGGTTTCTAAATTGGTTCATATATAAAGAACTTCCAAGAATTTGAGTAGTGTGGTTGTCAATAATTATTGATACATTGTAAAAGTCTATGTCCAAGTTCATGCATTGACCCAATGTTGATTAATATTACTTTTTGTAGGTGGATGCAAGCTTAAAGTATTATACATAAGAAAATATCACAAGAATGATTTTGAACTTAATATTATAATATATTATATTTATTTACAAAGAATTGTTAGTCATTTGGTGGACAGGAACACGAAACATATAAAATGTGTATTAAAATATTTCAAACCGGAAAATGTAATGTAACAGATCGTGCGGGAATACAACTATATTTTGAACGTGGACAAATTGAGAGGAATAAATTAAGTTACTTTAAACTGAAATATGTAAGTATATTTTACATTTAATTTGTAAATTGATTAAAATTATCATAATTAAAATATCATTGCACGAGTCCATCGTAGATAATATACCTACTTTTTTAACAATTTTTTTTTTTAACAAATTAAAACGAATATTAAACAAACCTAATTTAACGTTTGTATGACAGGCATTTTTTTCTTGTTGAAATATTGTTCATTTTATTTTCTATTCCTTATAATATTTTTTCGTGAATTAGTACATGCGTTTGCCTTAACAAAAATATTATCCTACATAGACATTTGCTCTGATTTTACAATATAATATGATGTAACTTGCTAAGCTTAATTTTGGAAATAATAAAACTAAAAACAATTACAAATAAAGCGTTCCGTAAATATTTTCTAATTCTCGCATAACGACACGACAATCTCCATTCACAATGGAAGCACACTAAAGTTCGTACATAATTACACAGTATTAACTATTAATCTAGAATTATCTACCATAAATAACGTTAAACTTAACCGCTCGACCTATTATTGTATTGTAAATAGTCGAGGAAATCTTAAGTTGATATGCTAACACGTAACTATGTATGTATGTAAATTTACTGGGAATCGCTACTCTACCGACAAAAACGTCTCTTATTACCGAGATACCGCTGGGCGACGATAAATTAATTTCGAGTCTAGCGAGAGTTTACGCGGTATTATTATCTAATTTAGTCTTCCCAAACACCCGAAGATTGCACATATTCCGTACTAACTACAATACTCATGAGACGAATGATTTGGCGAAGAGAGCTCCGGACTCTGGGAGAGCCTTTAGGTGGCTCAGGCCGAGAACTTGCATCACGAGACGGGGACGTGGTGCTGGTACATCTGCTCCTGGCGCTCGCAGAGGGAGGTCATCCTTCTCAGGGGCTCGCTGGACTCACGAAAAAGCGGGTTGTCTTCTCGGGGAGGGTCTGCGCGTCCTGGAGAGATGACGGGAGGAGAAGACGCCGACAGCGGCGAGCGGGCGTCTCTACCGCCGGCGCCGGCTCTGCGCCAATACTGCTGCACAGCCTCCGACACAAACACAGGAAGAGACGGCACAGATTCACCGCCATAAGGATGGTATTTCAAAGTCTCTAAGGTAGAAGCTAAACCTTTGATGTCAGCGTATAACCGATTCAACAAATCCGCGTTAAAACCCATCCCGTTCGATTGAGGTAAACTCGGGTCTATTCGTCCGTGTTTCTGGGGCAGATGTGGCGAAGACGTCGAGAGCAATTTTCTATGCAAGGACATGTTCGAGCTGTGGCGGTCTCTACTCCTCTTCGACGGAAATGCCGCGTTGCAACCGTTGATATCGCACTGATGCAGCAGCTTTAAATGCACGTTCCGGAAGTGGATTCGCAACAAGAAGTGGTTCTGAAATATCTGCCCGCAGGCGGTGCACTTGTCGGGGTTTTCTTCGTCGATAGGAATCTCCAGCGCGTTGAGGTCTTCCGAGTGACAGTGCAAGATGTCCCCCGAGGTGGTCTCGCTGTCCGCCGACGGAGAGCGCATCCTCACCAGACTCATGGGTTCCTGGGAGAATTCACTTTTGCACTTTGAATCGCCTCCGTATAAATCGGAACGAAGACGGATTTTTTCCCCGCCAGATCTGCTGGAATTCGGGGAATTGATAACATCGGACTTGTCGTCGATTATATTGTCATTTATTTCCTTTTTTACGTCGAACGCTTCACTTTTATGCATCGGCGAAAAGTTTTCTATTTTAGGCATTTTCAACGAAATCGGCTCGTCGACAGCATGAAATGTATTGTTGTTTTTCATGTTTTCGTAAGCGAGCACGTCTTTTATGTCGTTACTCCGAAACATTTCGCTATTCATGTCTTCGTCCGATAAATTTAAGTCGGTCGATTGAGAACATCGAATAGGCTTTTCACTTTTACGTTTGCGTTTATTCGTAACTAGGACCAACGGTTTTTCTTCGTTTGGTGGTAAAATTTCGGCGGGTTTGGAAACGAGGCTCACCGGTTTATCTTCGTTTATTTCGGATTTTTCGGATTCTACTCTAGGCGCGGACCGTTTCGACGGCATACTCAAATCTTCGGGCTCGTCGTTGGCTCTCTTGATTTCTTCCGTAACTTCCGGAGCGACAGTCTTCTCGCTCATTTCTTGGCCGTATTTTTGATAATCCGCCAAGAACTTGTTGATGTTCGCGAGCTTCTGGATCTTTTCTTCGTCCTTTCTCGCTTGAACTTCTTCCACGATTTTTCTGTTGGCTTCGTGTATTTTGTAGGCGGCGCGGTCGTCGTTGGAGGCGCTCTGCCGGTAAAGTTTTTCGAAATCGCCGAAGCTGGGAACCGTTCCCCGGGACATGACGGGCATCTGATCGGGAACTAGCATGGGGAGGGGTATGGGGAGCGGGCGGGGGCCGGGGAGGAGCGGGAAGGGTTGGGAGGACCTGCCGTCGTGCGCGGATATCTTCCGCCTCGTGTGGGGTGAGTGGAGCTTGGGGTTTGGGTTGGCGCTGTGGCGGTTCCTGGACCTGCGCGAGCTGAACATCATGGTGCAGCCTTCGACCGTGCACTTGTGCATCTCGCGGAGGTGCACGGCGGAGAAGTGGATTTTGAGGGCGCCCTTATCGCAGAAGGTCTTTAAGCAAACGTTACACTGAACTCTTTTCTTCCCTGTAGAAGGGTTGATGAACTGGATGCCCAAGTTCATAGGCCACTGGGTGAGATCGTGCCTCTTGCCCAAGCTTCTGGACTGGTACGAATCTGTGGGCGACCGGGGTTCGTGACCCCCGTGGTCTCCGAGGCTGAACGAGATATCCGGAGAATCCTCTCTTCCGCAGTCTTCATCGTCCGACTTGTACGTTCTAGACTCGTCGGTCGCCGAGGAGTTGGGTGACATTTTGCTGGCCGCGGTTTTGTAGGGGTCGTCGTGGTGGGACGACGGAGGCGCTCCCCCGAAGCTCGCCCCGAGGTTGCGGAAGTCGAAGGGCTGAGAAGGGCGCGGGGGCGCGGAGGCGTGCGGAGGCAGCAGGAAGTAGCCGAGCCCCATCGGCAAAGGGGGCTTCGGAGGCGAATCCCTGTTTTCCATTTTAATTCGATTATTTTATCTTCACGCGACTATTGGCTCCAAATCATCTCCAAAATAAATCTGTAACAAGGAAAAAACAAATAAATTTCATTAATTCACAATTTTAAAGAAGTTTTTAATTTAAGTTTTACTTGGTAAATACTTCTCTGATTGTAGTATTTACCAAGTAAAACTTAAATTTAAAATAGAAAATATCACCAAAAAGTTACTGCTGAATCAATTAATAAAATCATAGTCACAAACCGTGTAAATACTTAAAACGTCCATATTATTCTTCATCTATGTTAAAATGTAAAAAAAAATTAAATCGGTTGTTGTTTATTTTTTTTAAATAAAAATTTTGATGTCATGAAATAAAATTTAAAAAAATCGATGTCTTAAGATTCATGACGTTAAATAAAATTTATCGATGTCACAAATTTCATAAAATTAAATGAAAACTTTTTTTATCAAATAAAACGCACCTTTATTTTTTTTTATAAATGTCGGTCAAAAGTCAATCACGATAAACAAGACACGACTCGTCCACGCGGAACTGGTAACACCATCTAGCAGAGAGCGCGGACACTGCACTGACCGTCCAAAAAAGTCTTTTGTCGATATCCGTCACACACACACATACACACACCGAAGACAGATGACTCGTCGAAGCGTCGAACCCCAGACACGCGTGCTTGCCGACCGGCGGCTCGGACGCGACTGAAAATTTCTTCGGAGGCACAGGTGACGCCTTCGGAGGCAGACAGGGACAAAGCGACAAAAAAGCCGCGCGACAAGAGGGAGACGGCCATACGGAGAGTGTCCACCGCGTGAAAGAGACACCGCGTTCCGGATTCAAAATTTTCTCGACTCCCGCCAGATTCGAAAAAACATAAACAATTTCCAATTTTGAAAAATATTTCAAACGTAACTATTTTCACAATGCTGGCATGTTGACGTTTTTTACTTAAAGTTATTTACATTCTTAATTCAAATTATAAATTGCGGTACATTAAGCAAGTTTTAAGTGATATTCATTTTCAATGATAATGATATTTTTTTACGGATTTTCTTGATTTTTTTTTCGTTTTGTCACCAAACCTGCGACTGGGAAAAGTGTCATACGCAAGCGAGAGACGGAGTCGCGATGGGTGGAGCTTGCGAGAAAGAGACGGCGACACGGGAGGCGAGGCGATAGATCAATAGGACACACTGGACGAAGATTATTTCTTCTTCTCTAGCGCGGCGGAGGGGGGGGGGTGTCGGAGGAGTGGGGGGAGGGTTGGAGGAGAGGCAGCGACACCGGGCCGTGAATTACCCAAAATTGGAGATCGTGCCGTTGGGTGGGACCTTCTATTTCGGAATCGCTAGGAATTTAACGGAATAAATTACGTCGCTGTCGGGAGTTGGAATTCATTCCAAGAGGAAATTTACAAAACTTGTAAATTCAAGAAAATACAAACAATTTTTTTTGTAAACAAGGCCAAGGGTTAAATTAACAGCAATGGTACATAACGTAAGTAGATACCTACGAACGTAAATAAATACATAAGTATAACACTCTCTTTATCAATCATCGTTCACTTTGTGTAATACTTACAACTTGAAAATACTACTTTATAGCTACCGGTTTCGGAATAACCATTCCATCATCAGGTCGTTTATAGACGATAATTGACCTGGTGATGGAATGGTATTTCCAACACCGGTAGTATTGAAGTTATGATTTTAAGTGGTATTACACAAAGTGAATGATGAGGAGTGTGTTGTATTACCATACCTACCACCAAGTGAACAATGCTCGTTTAATATACTCGATCAACCCAAGTTTCCCTTGGCCTTCCTCTGCTTCTGCTTGGCGTTTATGTATGAATGTGGAAGAGGCGAATATTGTGTGCAAATACATATTGTTGTGGCGTTCTATTCTCCCTGCCTACCTCTGCGGAAAGCAGCGTGATGGTGAGAAAAAACACAATATGCCTTTTTTTGAATTACCGGTTAACAATCAATTTACCGGAAATCGGTAGTGAAATTTTGGTAAATTGAACGAATACCGGGGATGCAAACCTATCTTGAAAGTATTCGTGGCGCCATAGTAGATATACACTCGATACAAACTAAGTCCGAAATAGATCGTCATGAGCGCTGCTGGATCACTTCTGTTGACATAATAACTCAACTTGCGTAATCTCACTAAATGTTGCTGACTACAAGTCAGAGATTCTAAGTTCAACCCCGCTCTGCCACAACTAGATTCCTCTTTTTAAATACAACCCGCTTATACCTACCCAAAAACAACACCGAATTGACATTTCATTTTTTATTCAATTATGTCATTGAGTACTCTCCTTATTTATCCTTCACTTTTTGTAATACCACTTAAAAACTCTACTTCGCAACTATCGGTTTCGGAATAACAATTCTCTCATCAGATCACCTATGGACTATAGTTGAACTGATAAGATAAGGAGAGTTTTATATTACCACACCAAAAATGTAACAATGCTTTTATATGTTACTGATGTTTTATTTTTAGCATTTTCCTTCTTCTAGCCCTTATCCACACACAGTGGTGCATAGGGCATTATATCGTATATAAGCAGTGCTATCATGATTGTAAAAGTCATGAAGGAAAAGTGACCACCCCTGCGCTCTCTAGGTCCAGGGTAATATTATATAAATATTTTATTGAAAAATAATTTTTTGATTTATTTTGACCCCCCTGAGAATCGAATCCGGCACCTTCAGTACAATAACCAAACCCGCTGACCATTACGACATAAACATACTTATTTTTAAAATATGTATTAATTCTATCTTTTTTTCAAATATTTTGTTAAATTTTTAATACAAATAGATTTTTTATATACCTGTTCGGGTATAAAAACGTTTCGGTAGGTACCTACGTATCTTTTTTTTTTTCAACATAATTTTTTTAAATCTTTACGTAATAACATACATAAATGGAATAATCATATCCATTATATTTTATATACTTACGTGATATATAATAAAATTGAATTAAATGTTTTATATAACTCAAGTTAATTCTACGCTTAAAAAGGGATAATTGAGTAAATGCAATTTATTTCGGAGATATTCATACATAAATATAAATACTTCAATAAAAATTCCATGTATTGTAACAATAATATCAATTAAAGTAATTTATGAAAGGCGGAGTAGTGTGCATTGATCATTTAGTACATTTCGTAAGAAATCACACGAAAAGTGACTATTAGCGCCATCTCTTGAAAAGTAAACAAACTAATAAACTTAAACGCTGACGCCTGCGAGTGTATAGTTTTCGTGTAGTAACTTCAGTACGATCCATGTCATTTAAAAGGTGTTTTTTTATTAAACATTGTCATTTATGTAAGCATTTATACCAAGAACAACTTGGCAATGCCAAGTAATTCAAATAGTTAGGCGTAGTCAGGTCAGGAGTCGAAATAATCTGCGGGTATGTATAAGGAGACGTATGAATGTGAAAGAGGGAATAATGATTAAGACATAGTGGTGTGGCGTTCAATCCTCCTTGCTTACCCTTTGAAAGCAGCTTGATAAATTGAGTTTGAAAATAATAATGTCACGATAAAAGTCAAAATAATCGGGGGGTATGTATAAGGAAATGCATGAATGTGAATGAAAAAATAATGTTTACAAAGACGTTATGGTGTGGCGTTATATCCTCTCTGCCCTACTCTTTCTGATGTGGCGTGACAGTAAGTTTGATAATAAAAATAAAACGCTTGTATTTGACTAGGTATTCCCTCGACTTATTAGATATTAGATCGCATCGAAGGGATGGAGAATAGAATCGATAATATTTTTGTATTATAGTGACATCTATATGCGAAGACAAGAAGGAAAGACTTTCAATTTGAAAGTAAAGACAATGAGAAAAATTTTGTATAAGTATTGTATAATAATAAAGAAATTATAAAGTGAATTTTTTTCACAACATTTTGAGCGTGTCCAAATACTTGTTCACAAAGTCTGGATTATCTCCAATTACAGGAGCTATTTTCATATTATTTTTTATTTATATTTTCATTAATAAAAATTAAAATGGTATTTTCTTGCGTTTCTCAAGTGTGTGATTATAATCCAGTATTCGGATCTCACATACTAATATAAGAGTTTCTGCTTAGTAAAAAGCTTCTTTACATCTCACCAATAGATGTCTCTAGTGAAGTTCTAGTGATTCAAGAACAAGGTTTCTAAATTGGTTCATATATATGGAACTTCCACGAATTTGAGTAGTGTGGTTGTCAATAATGGGTAGAATTGGTGAATGTTACACGTGTGTAAAGTGATCACTTAAACCAGCCTATGACGGTCGTCAGCCCCGTAAATGCCCAGACTTCCATATTCTTCTTCATCTTTGATGAGATATCAAAAAATAATACGAATTTTTTTCATTCATAATTTTACTATCTTTAAAACTTGGTAATGAAAATTGATTTCAAATTTGTCAGTCATCAAAAATTATTCGTTAATGAAATCAGTTTTTTCCACATAATCCTCTATTACGATTCATTTTTTATTATTATGCAATAAAGTTGTACAACCTGATTCTACTATCCATAAAGTCATTAAAAACTTAATATAAAAGGGCTAATTAAATGAAAAATGTAGGGGGTGTATCTAAATCTAGATCAGAAACATATTAAATAAAACCTAACACATACAAATAACTTTGATTATTATTTGTAACATAAAAGCATCAAAGTAATGTATAAAAGAGCTAATTAAAAATGGATAATAGGAGTGGGTAGATCTGAAGTAGATCGCATCATTCGGTCATGTCACCATTGCATGTCATGAACAGTTTTTTTTTCATGTACATAGTTTTAAAAATAAATATTTTAAAAACTGCCCTCGGTACGGGATAACCTAGTGAGGGCACATTTTTGTAATTTGTAATGATATGTATACTGAAATATAAAGAAATAAGTAAATAAATCGATCGGATACGTCTCGAAACCGGTAGACATAAAAATCTCGGTGAGTGGTTATGTACTAATATTAGTTACATGTTTGTCAAAAAATATGGTATTAAAAATGACTAACCACAAAGTAAATGCTTTAAATATTGTCATTAATTCATTCGGCAGTCACTTTGTGGTAAAATCTATCCATTTTTAATTAATGTTATACTTAGTAAATACCACTATTTCTTTAAATCTACTGTGACACGTGTTTCGATGCATTCCGCATTATTTTCAAACACCGTATAAATATATTGAGAATAAATAATAATCTAGTTCCCCTATTAACAACTGTGGATACATATTTCAAATAAATTCCGACATATTTCTCATTACTACACCCAATAATTGACTTATTTATCTAGTAATTTACTTCCAGCTGTCTATAAATCGTAATAATTAAAGCCCACCAACTCCATTATAACGACACATTTTAAAGACCTCATTATAAAGTAATCCCTCCTACGATATTCTTTTTAATCACGGCGCGGATAGTACCTACCATAAAAACGGTAACAAGAAAACCTACTTAAGATTGCCGTAAAAAAATACGCGACGAAAAATGAACGCCCAATGGAAGAGGTCGTTTTCAATTACTGGACTTTATATTGAATTATTTCTTCTGGGGATTTTTGAGGGTGAGGGTCGTAGAATATTTTAATATTAAAATATACACGCACAAATCTGTTTAAACATAAATGTAAATTTTCGTTAATATAAATTATAAATTACCTGTAAACAGCGAAAGCTAAACTGGCAATACGTAATGGAGTCTTGGTTCCAACTCTAATGTTTATAAGTGAAACATGGAGTTGGCAAAATAATAATGAAAGTAGACTGAATACAGTCGAATTGCGATCTCTCATATAAATGTGCGAATGTGATAGCTATTCGAAGGGTGAAATAAGTGAAGAATGCAAGGCTGAAATATGCATTATCGTAAAATTAATTAAGTTATGTTGACAAAGTTTGGACACGTGGAACGAGTGAGTGAGGAAAAAACGGTGAAACAAATCTATTTTATTTTACTAGGCAATTTAACAGAACAGTTACATAAATTCTTTAACATTAACGATTAACACAAAACAGGTATTAATACAACATTTTGAGTGTGTCCAAATACTATAATATAAGAGTTTCTGCTTAGTAAAAAGCTTCTTTACATCTCACCAATAGATGTCTCTAGTGAAGTTCTAGTGATTCAAGAACAAGGTTTCTAAATTGGTTCATATACTTATATGGAACTTCCAAGAATTTGAGTAGTGTGGTTGTCAATAATGGGTAGAATTGGTGAATGTTACACGTGTGTAAAGTGATCACTTAAACCAGCCTATGACGGTCGTCAGCCCCGTAAATGCCCAGACTTCCCATATTCTTCTTCATTTTAGATGAGATGTCAAAAAATGATAGGTATTAATACCATTCCAGTTACAAATTTTCACATTTGTAATTTAGCGAAAAGTTTACGAAACGAATGTGGTTGGAAATAGGAGCAGAGGAAGAGCGAGGAAAACTTGGCATGAGTATTTTAAATACTTATGCAAATAATCGGCGGATATGTCCCAAGTGATGCATGAATTCGAAATGGGCGAAGATTGCAAAGACTGAGTAGTGTGGCGTTTTATTCTCCCAACCTACTCCTGTAGTTTTGACTGCATTCAATCCACATTAATCCTTCTTTAGTCCCTTCAGTTCGTACATTAGGGCATTGTTTTACCGTTCTTTCCTCACTAATTCGTTCATTAATATATTCTGGAATAATCCGTGATTTTTCTCCCAAGATATTAGAAGGTTATTCACTCTCTGTGACTGCTCAACAGCTCGTAATAATGCTTTAATGGAAATATTCCATTAAGCGGATAGCACTAAGGACTGTAAAGTGTGCCTAAGTAAAGATACGCCATTATTCCTCCCCCCTCCCCCCTCCCCCCCACGCCGGCCGGTGGTGAATGCGATTTTTTTTCTTTACACTTTTCCCGCCCAAACATGGCCGCTGTGATTCCATCTAATGTGCGAACCGCGTAATGGAAAGGGTGAATGCTGAATGCGAGATGCCTAATTTATGCGTACACGCTATTTAATGCTTTTTTAATTCAAATTTGCCGAATATTGTTCGAAAATGATTCGAATTTTCCTGAAAGGAGTATCGACGTCAATGAACGTCGAAGTCCGTCTGTCAGTTGGTATGATGTAACTTGTATAGCAATGACATCTGTGGACATTTTTATGTAATTATGTCATCGTTTAAAAATATTTCAAAATATTATACTTAACTATAATATATATATATGTATATATATATATATATATATATATATATATATATATATATATATATATATATATATATATATATATATATATATATATATATATATATATATATATATATATATATATATATATATATATATATATATATATATATATATATATATATATATATATATATACATATATGTATTTAACATGACAACTATAATAACGTAAAATGCTACGTCAAAAAAATATTAATCATTTCACAGTTGAATTTGAACGCCATGAGCACTTCCGTTATGTTCCGAAATACGAAATAATTTAGACGCAGAACAAAGCTCTCCTTGATAGAGATATATTTCTGGTTTTATTAAAAGTGAAGGCGACGCTTTATGATATGCTTTCGGAAGCAAAGTAAAGGGGATAAGATGGCTAAATGAGAAACAAAGCTGAGTTCTGTACTTGGGTACATCTCCCCCCAAACCCACCCCAACAAGAGGCCTTCCTAGTTCATCCCTCTGCTCATTCTGCGAAGCGGGAGACTGTCGTCAATTATCATTGTTTGAACAGATCAAACCCTCAATTGTATTTTACATTTGTGATTTTATAACTACTTAACAGACGTTTTCGTGTTTCGTCAACTCACGTTATTCCATTATTTTGCCAATATCTCAATGTAAAGAAGTTTTAATGTAATTTTTACTTGGTATCTACTACTTTTTCTTTAAAATTATTGTGAGACGAGATTCGATGCATTTCGCATCATTTTCAAATATATAAACTTTATAAAATTAAACATCTTTTGTTTTAACCACTTTTTATTATTAGTACACTTTAACCAACCGATTTCGACAAGAACCTTCAAATCATCAGGGTATATTAAATTCTAAAACATAAAAGAAATGCTCATAGTTAATTACATTCCCTTACCAAAAACTTCCACACACTCCGTACACCGTGGTGTAGGGAGTGTGTGGAAATTTTTAGTGTGGTTGTCAATCATGGGTAGAGCTGATATCATATCGCTCACTCATTTCAAGAACGTCATAAATAAAAAAACTTGATTTTTCAGGAGAACGTCTTTAAAGTTTAAAAATATAATACAATGTATTAAAAATAAATATCAAGCCACTTACTGAACTTTTTACTTTGCAATAGATCTTTTTAGGTAAAAACCTGAAGGTTTTTTTTTTAATGAAAAATATTTAGTAAATTTCAAAAAATAATTAAACAATACCTATTCTTCAAAATGTAAAAACAACACTTTCTGCCCTGTAGCAGGTAAATATTAAATTGAAAATTCCTCTTTTGCTGGGATCTAATACATTTTCTGGGCATTCCGAAAACATGCTGAACTGAAAATTGACGATTTTTTTTATTTTTGACGTTCTTGAAAGGAGTGAGCGATTTATGATAGAAATGGTAAAACATTGGTTTCTATTATAAACCAAGCTAGAACACGAAATGCCTAACCCTCTGCTAGTGGAACGGAAGGTCTGCTGACGACAGTCAGCGAGTGTTTTTGCCTAGAATTTTCATTCATGAATTACATGAAATTATAGTAACTTTAAACATAAAGAGTAAATCAACTCACAAGTAGGCATAGGCTATGAAACTTATAAAGTTGAAGCCTGAGTAGGGACATGATAAACGGTGTTGCATAAGCCGTAGCTAGATTTCAGAGTCACTTGGACGTTAGGTAATTAAAAAAAAACTGACGACAGTCAACAGTGTGATCATGTGGTTTTCACCGAGCAATGAATAAATGCTGAGAAGTTCCTGATTGGTCCACACTAGATAATCCCTCCTGTTCCCAACAGTGATTCAAATAAAACATATTTTTTCGCAGAAACAAAAATCTACTAATTGGTCCATTAACCTTGTACATAAAAAAGCAGGGTAAATAATAAATGCAACTCTTAAGTTTAAAAAAAATCATTGGTAGAATAGGGAATGTTTCACGTGTGTAAAGTGATCACGTAACCAGCCTATGACGGTCCCAATCCCTGTAAAAACCCTAATTTCCGTGTGTTTCTTCATTTATGTTAATATAATAATAATAAAACCCTTATCCGTACCCCAATGGTGCATAGGGCACTGTGTCATATAAACGCAGTGTTATATTGATCGTTTACACATGAAGGAAAGGTGATCAGCCCTCTGCATCAGGTACCAGTCCATGGTAATATTGAATAAATATTACAGTGATAAAATCACTTATATTTATTTTACGCCCCTTGGAAATCGAACCCGGGACCTCCAGAACGGTAGCCGAGCGTGCTGACCATTACACTACGGAGGCGGACAAAACATTTATGTTAAGATATCAAAAATAATAAATATAAATTTCATTAAAATGATACCAAAATAATAATTTTCAAACACCTGAAATCACAGGATGTCTCAATTCCCATTCGGAAAATTGTTTCACGTTTTACCGGAAACACGTTTGACACTCCATTAATCATGAACGTTACCATAATAAATCATACACATAACTTGCCGACGCTGCGACAGAACCCCCGCCTGCGGATACGATGCGACTGAGGCACATTTAACCACGCGGTGATTTCACATTTCACGTTGACTGGAATTATATCGGGGGCTGAAATTGCGTATGTCATCAACGTTATGAATTTAAATCACAGTTACGGTGAATTATGAAGGGTGGAATACGAGGTAGCAAGGCTCTGTTGAATTGATATGTTTTTGAGTCTATGCTAATTAACTACGTATTTATTTAAAGCGATGGTAACTCCCAATTTGGTAAATGGTTTTGTATTTTGTAAGAATTGTTAACATAAAACAAACAAACTAACTAACCACCACGCCGCTTCCCCGCAGGGGTAGGCAGAGAGAATAGAACGCCACACCACTCTGACTTTGCAAACATTCTTCGCCTCTTCCACGTTCATGCATCTCCTCATATATACTCGCCGATTGTTACGACTCCTAACCTGACCACTTTCAAGTAATTTTTTTTTATTATTATTAGATTAAAACCAATATTTTTAGCTTTTCCACTTTTTTATTTGACCAGCGACCGGGTTTCGTCGTTACCGACATCATCAGACTGGTGAGAGGCTATACAAATTGTTATGTTATATATAAAAGAAGGCAGGAGTTGATAACCATAATTTGATATAATTTTATTGAGAAATTTATTTAATTTGAGTGAATTTAAGTATTGTATGATATTAAAAATTACTTAAATACTTAAATTCACTCAAATTAAATTAATTTCTCAATAAAATTATATCAAATCATGGTTATCAACTCCTGCCTTCTTTTATATATAACATAACAATTTGTATAGCCTCTCACCAGTCTGATGATGTCGGTAACGACATCATCAGGTCGCTGGCCAAATAAAAAAAGTGGAAAAGCTAAAAATATTGGTTTTAATCTAATAATAAATTAAAAATGCAATTCCATCACGAAGTGTCAGTGGATAATATAAATCCACTTTCAAGTATTTGGCATACCTGATCTTGCCATGTTTTTCTCGGTCTTCCTCTGCTCTTTTTTCCAATTACATTCGCCTCGTAAATTTGTTTTACCGTTCTCACTCACATGTTCAAACCATCTCAACACACCTTACTTAATTTGATCGATAATGCTTATCTCAGCTTTGCATTCCTTCCTTATTTTACTATTCGAATATCTATCATTGTTAACATTGTGGTATGGTAATATAACACTCTCCTTATCATTCATCGTAATACTTCAATAATTTAATTAAGACCATAAGATCGTAATAATTTTATTTTAGTGACCTGGTGATGGATTATTTATTCCGAAAGCGGTTTATTAAAGTGGTATTACGCAAAGTCAACGATAAATGATAAGGAGAGTGTTAATTTGTATTTTAATTTAATACAATTTTTAATCAGTTAGTGTTACAATAAATACAATAGTGTGTCTAAA